>NW_027396873.1:0-150365 GCF_047715825.1 Aspergillus stella-maris | reverse complement strand
GATTGAAAGGCTTATGAGACATATACAGGAAGTTATTCGAAATGAAGGGGGTAATGAATACAAGGAAGGCCGCGAGGACCGAGATACGCGAAGTTGGAAGGGCAAGCGGCTGAAAGGTCAGCTCTCCACGCGCGAAGATCTTGCTTAGTGGCCACCCGAGGTCTCTGAATAGCTTCATTTTCCTTATTTAGTTGATTTATCAAGCAGAAGTAAAGCATTAAGTTAAGAATGGTCCGTAACATTGGTGGCCATAGTAATTTACAAGCATCGCTATGGTCCGATACATTCTTTCACTAGCGCCATTACTAGCGCGGCGAAGACTTTTGGTGCACACCTCCGTAAATAACGCTATCTCTCAAACTGACAGCTGGGCTGGGATTGCAGTGGGACGTGCCCGGGGTAGACGGAAAGACTAAGGGAGAGGCCGAGCTGTACCACACCAAAGCGAGAAGCATCCCAAGTGAGTCTAGCACTTGCGACTGTCTTGCGCAGACTGGGCGAGGTACCGCCGTCCACCACTCACTCCGACACACAAACCCCACCTCCTGCAGTGCCTGCCCTGCACTGCCAATCAAAGGCCCTTGATCCCGAGGCTGGAGGCCGGACTCTTCTCTCTAATCCGGGGACAGTTTAGCCTCTGCTGGTGCTCACTGCTGTAGGACCAGAAGGTCACCGCAGGGTTGGTTGGAATTGCTTTCTGGCAGCAGCCTCCCGGCCTGCCTGTCAATCCGTTCCAGCTTCGTTTCTGCTAGGCCAAAATTACGCGCCGACCTTCCGTTCTAGACAGTTTGCTATAGTTGCTAGACTGACAGTTGCAACGCGCGGTGGGAATTTAGAGTTCCATGACAGGAGCATCCTGTCTCTGTACTCTGTAGCTAGGCTAGTGGTAGGCTGGTAGCTACCCACCGCGATGGTACCAGACAAAGGGAGCAACTCCACAACCCACACAATGGAACAAATAATCATAATGAAAGCCAAAAGAAAGGAGGGAAAAGGTTTCCATCTCCTCGGACTAAGACAGGGTACTCGCACGGCAGCAAACAGCCTGGTGAGGATTCGGCCTGCGCAAACCTTCTGGAATGCAGCCTCAAAGCCCGGCGCGCTCAGAGTGTCAAACAGATTCGCCTCCCATTTGGCCATGTCGGGAAGGTACAACAGAGTCCAACCCAACCCCGTCTGGATCTCTTTGCGGTCGATGTTGATCTTGGCCCTTTAGCTCAGAACTCAGGGTCCTACAGATGACTCCTCCTTGCCATCCAGACCTCCCCTTCCCCTTATAGGCCAGGAACTTAATGTCTCGAAATAACAGGGGTCTCCGGGCCTCAGTGGTCCAGAGCCTGGACGATCGCTCATTGTCGCTCGATTGAACTATCACCGTATCCTTCGTCTACCGCGATGACTGAAACGCAGCCTCTCCGAGTCGACGAGGTAGAGTGAGAGAAGCTGTGCTACGCCGAAGCCGTCACGGTCGATCCTTCCGGTCGTCTATTCTTGGTTATCAATGTGGCCATACCAGACTGACAATTGATTAAAATCTCCTAGCAAGTTTCAACTGAGGCTGCCGAACATCCCGCCGAAACATCAGAACCATTAACGTGGCAATCGGCCTGTATCGGGCTGATCGCTTGGGCTGGTTTGGATGGGATATTTGCGATATTTGCAAGTGGACTCCGAGATGTGAATGGAAGACAGACCTCCGTCGTTTGCCTCTGATTTGACAGCCGAGAAGGAGAGACCAGGCCCAGGCCGTCAGCGCCATGTCAGACAATTAATCCCCACGTGGCCGTGTTTCGAATCTCATCTGTCATCGACGCCGCTACGGGTTATAGTCGGAGATTCTCATTCTGATGGCGACGCAAGATTGGACCTTCCTTATCCTCCATCACTCGGCTAAGCGCATTGATAAGACTGCCGTAATCCGCTGGGTCTTTAGAAAGTGGAATAAGCTCAGGCTGATCATCGACCACGTCCAAGTCATGAGTACATTGACCACACAATCTTCGCACCGCTCACTCACAGATATCATCGTAAATTCATTGCGCTTCTTTTTTTCAGAAGTATCATTGCCAGACCGACTCAAGTCACAGGTTCTCAACATCCCAGAAGCTCTTCTTCCTCAGCGTCTTAGCCCAAGGATGCTGGTCGTCGATCTCAATATCCTTGGCAGTGGATGAAGATAAAAGCCGCACTCTTATCGATGATCAGCAAGCTCACCGTAACCTCCGGCCGCTACTGGGCTTACTGCCGCCAAATGGATGTTTCTACAGAGTACAGAAGACTTATCGAGCTTCGGTGTATTTGATCCCATTATCTATTGGACATTGATGGAGTCTGTGGGACAGCGGGTATAGCCGCCAGCCATCCACAGCCATGGTTCGATTGCGAGTTTACGACAACATCCTCGCTTTCTTGGATCTGGAGCGTTGGATCGATCATTCAAGCTCGCTCGGCAATAAGGACGGATATTCCGAATTCTGAGTCTGAGGGGCCACGATCACGGCCTCAATTTCTCGAGATGCGTGAAGTCCAGAAGACCGACCAAGCAATGATCATCTCTCAGCCATGCGAAGACTGATCACAATCGCTCGATCTGGTTTGTGGCTGCAGGACGCAAGATCCAGTGTGCTCGGACGTGATGAAGAAAATCTCCTCGCTCTACTCCGTACAGAGTAGAGTAGTCTAAGTCACTACCTAGGTATTGAGTGTATGTGGAGATCTCCGCATGGGATCGGTATGAAGAAAATTGCCGACATGCGAATGGGAGACTCAGACAAGACAACAGAAGGGTTCGATCATCGCCGAGCACATCAAATTTTTTTTTTTTCGCCTGTCTTCCTCTTCAGGCTCGATCGCCGAGCTAGCAATGTGCTCTATTATTGCTCGTCTCTTGAGCTGCGATGATTTTTGTGTCACGCCTTTGGTCTTCCTCACCGCTGCACTGGGCTTACGGAGGCTCAAGAAGAAAAAAAAAACAATATCAGCAGACACAAAACAAGGCGTACAGGCGCGGCAAAAACAAGGAAAGGGAAACTCTGTTTATCCACTCTCTTACGAGTCATTCGGCTCTCCAACCGTCCAACGTCCAGAATGCCCAGGGTGCAGAAGCCACCGGCACAAGGTTCGTCAGCATCATTGCCACATGGAAGGTGTGGAAGGCTCCAAAGGGGCTCACGGGCCAGCGATGATCAGTGACGAGGATTTTAGCTTGAATTCAAACAGCCTCCAGCTTCCCCGTGCCCCCCGCAGACCTGCAACAACAGAGTATACCGGCTTTGTAATCAACTTTGTTTTATCGGGTCGTCAACGGATCTTTCTCAATGACTTGGAGTGATTGTGATCAGGGTAGAAGGAAGAGGCGGACTATCGACCACCTTGAGCGTAGTCTAACGCCACCACCGAAAACAGTACCAATTACCAAGCCCAAGAGAAATAGGCTATATTCTCTGTCCTACATACACTGCTTATCCCGCAACGCATACGCATCTATTCGAAGGTTTTCAATTGACAGAAATCAACGAACCAATAGAAAGGCATTGGAGATGTTGGTTGAGTCCGTCGATATCGCACAACTGACGCCACATGTTGCTGGTCGAGGAGCTAATGCTTAAGGCTTGCGGGATCTGGACCTGGGCAAACGCCGCATCAGGCAAATTTGAGGGATTATCTATTTTAGACGGCAACGATGTAATCAGCGGTATTTGGGCGTGTACCAAGTCCGAGGCTCATCTGATGATTTGAGCTTCTGGAGGAAGAAGCTTTATGGACTCAATCAAGTATACTTTGTAGATAATTGATTATGTGATCTGACCTCAGCAGCTAACCAACCTTAAACAACAACTCTGATTCAGCTCTTTTCAACCGTGATGAACCCAGCAACCTGGTCATTGGCCTTTTCATTTTATCATCACAATCCACAAGGTATCATGCGCCAACTTAAACTTCGTATCCAATTTCTCTCTGACACTTCAAATGCCGCTTCCACTATTCTCTGGCGCCGGGGCTGACTGCAGTGACGCTGGGCACGCGTACCGGGAATCCTTCTGCTCTCTTATGCACTATGCGGTTTCATGTCGGGAATTCTCAGCCGTCTTGCTGATTGCCTTGCAGTTGGCAATTGCACTATCACTATCACTATCAGGAAGCCACGATCATCGTAATCCGCTAGTTGAATGAGGACATTTTCTGCGCTCGGCTGGGCTGATGATGGAACCGCCTTCCTCAACCGCCGTCAACCGCTAGTCATGGAGTCATTCGGGCTAGTGATGGTGACTTGGACTTGGAATATCCAGGAAGCGGTAAACATGGTAGCCGAGGTGAGTGACTCGACCGGACTAACTACCTGCTATCTGCTTTCGAACTTTGAACAAGTTCAATAATCATACGGCCACCGTGATCACCTCAGCTGAATGACAATAACGAATCCAAAGACTCGAGACCGTCTCTGACACCGAGTACATCCTCTTCAAAAGCGCATGCTGAGACTGAAGCCATTATTGGCTTCTCCATACTATACTGTACCCCACATCGTCCATCCCGCCCAAACATTCTTGGGGTCATTCTTGTCTCAGCTTCGCGGGTGGAATGATGGATTCCGGAGTCGCTATCCGTCGAGTGAGAGTCGCTGCGAGTTAATCATCTGGAGACTGGAGTAATAGTGTCTCCTCCACGGCAAGCCCCGGAAAGCATTACTGTTTTTTCTTCGTCTTCCGGTCTCCGGAGCCCCGGTGTCATTAGGTCTTACTAGATGACTCGCAGCAGCCTTGTTTGGTTCGCTTCGGACCTAATCGAGCGGTTATCGTTTATCTTACACCAATCCCAGCGGTCAATCCGGACTATCCCCGTGAGTCTATTGCCGATCCTCCATGGGGGCGATTGGACGAAAGAAACCCGCAAGTCAGGCACTGTTGACAACGCCAAATCTTGCCCAACATAACAAACGCGCATCTCATGGCGACCCAGGTCGCCAATTAGGCTAGACCTCATTTTGATATTTACCGGACTCGCCATCAAGGCTTGGTAAGTTGGAAATAGAGTAACCAAGTGGGGGCCGTTCAGTTCAGCCGATGCGCCACTCCATGGCGTCTGCATCTGAAGGATTGAGAGTCGGAACCGCCCCGTCAGCTAGCAAGGGCATCCTTGATGCCAAACAGGGAAGCCAATCGACTATTTGTCTCCATGGCGCTAGACACAAATGTTGGGTTGTGGATGCCGAGCCCGCTACCCAGAGTCGACATTCTATCTTATTCCTATCCACTTGGCCACGGCCGTAAAAGCGCTCGTATCGATCCGCTAAAGGTGGAATCGCGTACCCGTAATAGCACGCAATTGTCGGTGTGCCAACACTTTGTGCCATTGCGAGATGAAGATAGCTTCAATCAGAGCTACATTTGAATGATCAAATCCACCGCGTGGTCAAGTCAACAAAGAGAATCCTTCTCCGGGCTCTCCCCAGCCAGCCCGCAGTACACAATGCGACCCCTTGCATGCATCATCGCCCAGGCATGGGTTACTATCTACCAAAATAAGAAGCATCAACCATCATGCCACGCTCGCCATGATCTATTCTCAGCGATGGGCGCCGGCAATGGGAAAGAGCAAACCGCCCTATCACTCTGTGGCGCTCGATATCCCTATTTCTGACCCATCACCGAGCCGTTGGCTCTGACAAGTCCTCCCGGTATCAATCACTTCTTGGTCACTGCTAGAACTTGAACCAGCCACGGAACGTTGCCAGAATTCTCTGGACTCCTTCGTATGGTGCGCTGGTCTGGGTCTCATTCTAGATCCACGTCTTCCTTCCATGGAATTTGCCCAACGAAGGGACGGTATTCTCATCCTTCAAAAATTCGGTGTGCTGATGATATCCAAAGTGAGTGTAGAAACTCAAATATCCTCCGACTAAGGCCATGAGTAGTTAAGGGTCGGTCCGCTGTGGATCGCGTACCCACGTCGTCTCCCTCACGGACCACGCGGAGGAAGCCAAATTACCATCCTGTTTCTTGCCAGGAATCATGGCTCTGTTTCGCCTCGAGACATTCTTACAACTACTGATGCCAACACGGATTCTCGGATTCAGTTAAAACAGTTTATTACCAGCTTACAATACTCGGCCTTTCCTTTTCAGAGTGCTTGCTACGCCGTAGTTTACACTTGTTCCATCAAGTCACGGTTGCATTGCTACAGGATTTACAATATTATTGTGATCCTTGAAGCTATAGATAGCTAACCAGCACGCTTCCGGTCTCTTCCCGGCGCAGAGGTGTGCGGAGACACCAAACCTATCCCTGTCGCGTCACTTGGCTTGCCCTTGCTGGTCCGTATGCAGGACCACATGGAGATGCGCCATCTAACAGACAGGGGTCGTTAGCAATCAGTCGTCTTTGGCATGACCAATAGAACCCCTGGACGCCTCCGCCCTAGATTCATGGGACATCCGGATCCGAGCCACATCCCGTTTGCTATCACATCGCCCAACTAATCAGAAACCCACCCTCTAAGATATCCCTCATCTATGGCGCCATAGCTAGGCGATGGCAGCTGCTTGACCCAGGCAACCGAGCCCAACAAACATCCGGTGACCCAGCAGTCAGAGATCCATCGAGCGATTAATCTATTATGCCTTCGCCTCGTCGGACCTCGCAAAACGAGGTCCGCGGAGTCGAGTCGCGTCGCTTATTCACCCTGGTAATTGGGGCCTGGTCGGTTTGGAGTCTAGACAGCTCGAATACGAGGCAATCGACAGGCTTCCCCTCCTGATTGCATCCTTCCTATGGCCTCATCCCGGTCTATATCTTACCCCAGATATCCCAGTGTGGGGGGATCGACTAGTGCGATTTACGACTACCTTGATCTCCTGCTTTTTAAGTGCAGGCCTGACATCAGGCTCAAAAACAAAACATGCCAAATGACGTGGGATGGTTGTCGTCACGATGGTGGCTGTTCTGGAGTTCTGACTCGGAAGGATGCACTAGGTTTTAGCATGCCTCTGGGGTACGAATGGCCCTATGAGGACGCGGAACCCACTAGGCTCGATCTTGGTCGCAGACAAAAGAACAAGCAGACCAACTAGGAAGTTGAATCGTCTCTGAATGGTTAGTGTAATGATAGTGCCGGCAAAGAAGGATGCGATGGCTGCATTGCTTGCAATGTAGACTAGAGATCACATGTAAACATTGGCCTTAGGCAATTCCGCTTACGTTATCCGCTCTGCGCCAATCACGTTCAACCACCGCGTTAGTTTCTTTGTGAGATCTTAGGATGATGCCTTTTAAGTCAAGAACTCCAAAAAAAACACCATGTCCAAGAGCGGGGTCGCTGAAGTCGAAGGCCGCAAAATCGTGCTAGTCACTGGCGCAAACAGGTAAGTAATCTCTCACGTTATCTCTCTGCGCTCAATCCTGCCATTCGCGGTTCACCATTCCCTAACTGTTTACCCCCTGTTTCCATCTCTCCAGCGGGCTAGGATTCTCAATATGTTGCCGCCTGGCTGATGAATTCCTGGCCTCGCGCCAGAACGACAAGAAGACCTTAACTGTCATCTTCACGACAAGGAGTACAAGAAAAGGCAGCGACACGCTCCGCAGTCTACAGTCGCACCTCCGCTCCTCGTCCTCTTCCGTCCGCGATCCCGCCGCCGCCGCCGCCGCTTCAAGAGTAACATTCGTTCCTGAGAATGCCGATCTCTGCGACCTCTTCTCTGTTCGCGCGCTGTCGCGCCGACTAAACAAGAACTTTCCCAAGCTCGACGCTGTTATACTCAATGCTGGGATTGGCGGGTGGACGGGCCTCAATTGGCCATTGGCCATTTGGTCCGTCCTGACGGATCTTGTGCATGCGGTGACCTGGCCGACGTTTAAGATTGCGCCGGCGGGCCAGATAACGGAGTATCAGACGAGTTCTGTCAAGGATAAGGAGCCGCAGATGGGGACTGTCTTTTGCGCGAATGTCTTTGGGCATTATATGCTTGCGCATAACGTCATGCCGCTCTTGCATAAGGCTGGCTCTTCCGACGGGGATGGTGATGAGTATGCATCAGGCCGCGTGATCTGGGTCTCTAGTATCGAGGCCACTGTCAAGGCATTCGATGTAGATGACATCCAGGGTCTACGGACTGAAGCACCCTACGAGTCTTCAAAGGCTCTTACGGACGTGCTAGCACTTACGTCGGACTTGCCGAGCACAGCGCCCTGGGTGAAGAGCTTCACCTCCACTTCCACCTCCGAAACCAACCCAACCACAACCGCCCCAAAAACATACCTCTCCCACCCAGGAATCTGCTCCAGCTCCATCGTCCCCCTCCCCACAATCCTAATCTACTGCATGCTAGCAGCAACCTGGCTCGCCCGAATGCTCGGTTCCCCCTGGCACACACTCTCCACATACCTGGGCGCCTGCGCCCCCGTCTGGCTCGCACTAACACCGCAATCCGACCTCGACGCTTCAGAATCCCGCTACAAGCACCTCGGCGGCGGAAAGGTGAAATGGGGCTCTTCGTCGACTAGATCGGGAAAAACCTTTCCGGCGTCCACGGAGATCGATGGGTGGGGGTTTGGTGGTGTTGTGGGACCTGCGGTGTTAAGTGATGATAAGGCGAGAAGGAGGAAGAGGGGGGCTGTTGATTTGACGGCTGATGCGAGAGAGGGGTTTGAGGAGGTTGGGAGGGAGTGTTGGAAACGGATGGAGGAATTGAGGGGTGAGTGGGAGGGGATATTGGATGCTGAGGAGAGGGAGGTTGGGCTTGTTGGGTGATTGGGCATTTGAGCATGGGCATTGAGCTCTGAGCAGCCCAGCCCAGTCCCTCAAGGGGAGTCTTCCATTTATTGGCCTTGACGCTGAAGATGAGCTTTTAGGCCGGAACTCGTCTGGTCTTTTTTGGGGGTTTGTGCCTTCCGTCTTGGTCCTTCATGGTCTTCTTTCTTTTGCTGTTTTGACTTGTCGATTTACACTGTTTATGGCACTTATAGATTATAATAAATGCTAGGGAAGGAAAAGGAAAAGGAAGGAAAGGGGGATAATGTACAGTACGGGCATATAAGAGCTACCAGTACTCTTCTGCCAGCAGCAGGTAGTTACTGCCTACTAATACTTAATAGCGACGCATCGAGCACAAGAGGTCGCGTTTTAATCTCATTTTCTCTTCTCTTCCCTCACTTTCTTTCAGACACTTCAATCTCCGTCTCTTACTAGTAAATTAACTTCCATATTTACATTCCTCATCCACGTACATCATTAAAGGAGTCAGGTATGGTAGGGTAGGGTTCCGCATCATGCCTCAGCTCATTGGGTACATTGAAACCAAATTCGTGGAGACTAACAAGAACACATCCGAGATGTTTCCACAGCTCCGGCTCAATTGCTCCATGAGAGACAAAACATGGGGCAGGCAAACAAACAAGGGGAGAAACAAATTATGTATGTAGTGTGTATGATAAATATAAACCGCGACTTCAGAAAACAGGGGGTACCAATGGAATCGGAGAACATGTTTATAAGGGTGTGATGTGGTATGATGTGAAAGTCGAAGTCCAAAGATGATATGATCAAGAAATCGATTACTAAGGCTGTAAATTTAAGAGCTCGGTTTCAAGTAGAATCGGTTTCACCATCAAGGTGTGTCTTTATCGGAATGCAAGCGCCGGGCGAGAGAGGGTTGTTGTGGGTGTAGTATGCTTGGAAGCGGCGGTGGTAAAGGCGCAAATCGACTCCGGTTCTATGCAATTGGGTGTTTTGGAGGGCGAGCGGGAAGGAGAACGAAGGGGTAAAGAGAGGTCGGAAAAGGGCGTTTACATGATAATAGCAGGAACTGAATAAGATGTCAGTACTAATGAAAGATCTGTTGCACTGCGAGTTTACTCACCATCAACGTTCTGCTTGATACTCTTGTGCGGCAGAATTGAGCCTCCGTTAACATAGACCTCGTCGGCAATCGTCACATCATCACCGAGGACAGTCACGTTTTCGAGACGGGCCCATCGACCGACGGAGCTGTTCCATCCGACAATGGTCGACTTGATCCAGCAGTGGTCCTTGGCCTTGCTGTTCTCCATCAAGACACAGCGTTGCAAACGGACACCATCACCGATCACAACGTTGGGACCAATGACGACGTTAGGGCCGATGCGGCAGTTCTTTCCAATCTTCGCCGAGGGATCGACCATAACGTTTCCACCGTACACGTAGGGCTCCGAGCTGGGGGCGAGCAGCTTCGAGTTGCGCTTTGTGAGAGAAGTGAGGTAGAGACAGGTGCCGGTAAGGAAATCCTTGGGCTGACCGACGTCCATCCAGAATCCCTCTAGATCGAATGAATGGAGTTGACCGTCCCGGACAATGGCGGGGAATGTCTCTTGTTCAATAGAGGTGGGGCGCAGTTCGATGCGCTTGAGAACACTCGGGTTCAGAATGTACATACCGGCGTTGATGCGGTTGCCAACGAACTCGACGGGCTTCTCAACGAATCGGTCAATGCGCGAAGGGTGGTTGGGCTTGTGGACGACGACACCGTACTTCGAGGGCTCGTCCACCTTTGTGACAACAATGGTTCCTTCATCGCCGTGGCGCTTGTGGAAGTCTGCAAGTTCTTGGAATGGGTAGTCGCAAATGACGTCGGAGTTCAGGACAAAGAATGGAGAGTCATCTTTGCCGAGAATGTCTTCTGCAAGTTTCAGGGGACCGGCGGTGCCGAGGGGTTCGGTCTCGACGGAGAACTCGATCTTGACGTTGTATTGCTCTTCGTACTATTCAATCACCACAATGTAAGTATTCGCACGTAATCAAGTATCGCATTGGGAGTTATATACCTTTTTGAGAGCAGATACCATCACATCTGGGCGGTAGTTGACAGCGAGGACAATATCGGTCACACCAGCGGCAGCTAGGCTTTCGACTTGGTGCAGAATCATAGGCCGGTTACCAAACTCCACCAGGGGCTTGGGGAGTGTGAGGGTCTATCGAAAGAAGAATTGTCAGCGGAATTCTGGTATTTGAGTCCGAAGTATTGAACGTGGAGATCATCGGAAAGGGAGTGTACTCACAAGAGGGCGCAGGCGGGTACCGAAGCCACCGACGAGAATAAGAGCTGTGACGACGGTCAGAGACGAGTTTTCGCATCTTGGGGACAGGCGATGTAAGTATACCTTTCATTGTTGCGGTAGGGGGTATAGAGTCTGGGTATTCGTCTCAGGAAGTGAGGAACAGGCACGGAGCTGCAATGCGGGCGGGGAAGAGCAATGGGGAAGGAAAGCACGGCCGCTCGAGGAATTGGAGGATGGAACCGCTTCGGGAATGCTGGGGTGCTTGAAAATGGGCCGCAGAAGAAATCAAGGTATAAACCCAGAGAGAAGACAGGGAAGATGGAACGGCCAGGGCGCTATAAAAAGACAGGAGACTCAGAAGTCAGAACACGTTACAAGGCTTGAAGCCGTCGAAGAAACTTGGACCCGTAATGCTAATGTAACTTCTCTGTAACTTCTGCTTGCGGACGGGCCAGTGCACAGACATTATTGGCTGAATATATTACAGTACCTGTGGCCGTACAAGATCAGGCGCAGTGTTTCCAGATCACCTGCTGCTCGTGGGGCTCAATTGACCCCTGGATTTCGCAGAGTTCACTCTCACGATGCCAATGAACTGTTGCCATTTCGCCATGACCTGTGGCAAGGTGCGGGCTGACTCTACCGGCACCACGGACAGCCAGTGCCTCAGGGCGATCAGTGACTGCCCATTATGTACTGCCACCGATCCGAGTACAACTACGGAGTACTCCGAGTATAGCCACAGCTCGTGACCTTGTCCATTCGAAAGTCATGCAACCCCTGGACAAAGGATGGTCATTCGCATAGTCTTAGATCAAGGGCTCCGGCAAAAAATGTTACAGACATGACCGAGTGATTACTCTGTATGTTTTAGAGAACCAAACACCATGCAAGAGGATCTTAGATTATGGAACATTCTTCCCTAGGGCAACTGTAACATCTACACCAACCCAGAGCCATAATTGTCCTGTGAATACAGAGTACGTACCCCAGAGCCAGATAATCTTGTTCTAATTATATGTTGCATCCTGGGAATCAGGAGGCAAGGTGACTGTCTTTCCAGCAGGAGTGGTACTATTACCGCCTGCTGAAACCGGCACAAATCGTCTGATCCACTCGTGTACCTTGCGCACCTTCAACAGCGGCAGATCATCATTCTTGGCCGCGTGGTTTAGAATGTCCCGCAGTTGGTATATTCCGCTTGTGTCAGTTGCATCAATTTGCTGGCGGTGCAGCAGGTCGATCTTGGTAAGCCCTTGCCGCAGACTCTGCCCATATACACGTTCCCGGAAACAACTGAGTCCCACCGTGCGTAACAAAACGATATCTCGTGGCCGAAGTTGCATCAGAGACCTGCGAAGCTCGTCGCCAGCTGCGTTGCCGGATTTGCGTGTGCTTGTCCTGTCGTCCAAAGGAGGCAGCCAAAACGTCACCCCAAACCCGGTCCTCGTCTCGTCGCCTACCACAGCTTCGACCAGATCTAGTTCTCTCTTCCATTGTCTCGTCACGATTCGTCGAGGAGGTCGGACGGCGATTATTATAGCAATGAGGTTCACTGTCATGGTTTGCGGTACTATAGAATTCAGATATGCCGAGTTGGGTATATCTTGCAAGTTCGTGATGCCGCCTTGGATGTGTGGCCTAGCTGTCGAGACTTCCCCGTCTTCGTTGGTTGCGAATGAGGTGCCTGTGCTTTCAGTGCCCGGATTACTGTCCAAAGTAGAACCTCCCAAAGGTGCGTATTGTGCAGATATTTCTGATGTTTCGTGGACAGTGAAGGAATGGTCATAAAATTGCGATATTTCAGTATCGTCGCGAGTGGGTTCTTGTCTGCCAAAGGATGTTGCAAGGTCATGGGTCGTCAAGAACTGCGCTCTTGCGGCTATCCCAGCCGGGCATTTGCTGCGAGGCGTCTCTGAGATTATTGACCCGGGAAGTAGTCTCCATTTGACGGTATCATCCTCATGAAGCATCTGGGGCGTCTCATGGTGGATGCCTGGGTCCTGGAATGGGGGTACAGGCTCGCTGAGCAAGCCATTTTCTTCCCATTGTAGGGTCGAAAAGGTGGGTGCGCCAACTAGAAATATGGACCTGGAGGACATGGTGATGTTGATGCTCATGTAAGGGCAGCCATCATCATGCCTTTCCAAGGTAGTCTGGGCTCCTAATTGCTTAATATTTCGTCGCTTTGAAAATATATATTTTCGTTCAAACGCAGAGCTGTCCTGAGCTGCTGTGGCTGATAGTCACACGACCCCCTATTTCGTGCTATCAATACCCGAATACAAGCCAGTGATTTGTTACTAGGTGCCAGAACCGATAGTGAATAATTGATCACCAAGATGCCTGCCTAGTAGTCCTGAACAAAGTCATTAGACATGAAGCCCATGACTTTGCTGTTGCTCTGAGGGTCGATGTGTCAGAAAACCGAGCAGCTCCGTACTTGACAGTTCAAAGCATCACCATTGGAACAAATCGTTTAAAAGAATATTTCAAGTCTAGGAAGGAGCATATAGTTCCAACCTTGGAGGGTGAGTAGAAGACCTACAAAAGGCTGAAGGAGCGAAGAGAAGTCACGTGAGAAGACTCTGTACGGGAAGGCACCAACGCCACAATGGCAGCCCCAACAATTGGCTTTCGCCGCCGCCGCCTCCGACATCTTGGAAGCAATCATCCAACAGGTTCTCTTTTTTCACCTTGTCATCTACCTCCAGTCGGGGATGGCATCCACATTATCTGGGCGTTAAATTGTATCCTTACTTTACCTAAACCTCGATTTCGAACATCTGTATCCCGAGGGGCTTTCAGCTCGAGAAGCCGCGGCCCTGCGCCGCTTACTCCGAACATGGCCTTTCAGCTTCCAGTTTTAAAGCCGGTAAGGGCATTTTCTTTGCATTTGTGAGCGCTACTCAAAGGATTTTTGATTAATGTTCTGCGTCTTACTAGAATTCTTTGGCCGTGGCGCTGAACTCATGGTCGGTGTCTAAATCATTGAGCGCACCCTCGAATCGCATTGGACTCAACTCCGCAACGACAGGCATCACACCTTATGTGCCCCGTCATCCTCGATCCTTGACTCACGGTAAGAGTCTACCGTTTCCTCGAGATGCAGAAAAAGCGCGAACTGACAGACATGATGCTATTAGGTAACACGCTATGGGCTTCGTCGCTCCCTTCCTTCTCTCGTAGGGCCCACTCGACACTTGCCTCGTCGCCGAATCGTTCACTTCAGAAACCTCCTTTCGCTACACTCGGTCTAGGGCAGCAGCGATTCTTGTTTGGAGGGCCGTCTCATGGTATGCTAGCACAGAGGGAAAAGACAGCAAACAACAATCCTAAAAGCGCGAGCGCTCAAAATGCGTTTTACACCGCCCTTCTTCGAGCAAACATGCCGGCCATTGTGATTGAACGGTATAGAAGCGGCCACTTCACGCGCAATGCATTCTCAGACTCTATCTATTCGAACGCCTTGGAACGTGTCGGTGGGGCAGCAGCAACGCCGGCGTCAACCGCCACTGAAGGACTTCACGGTGACAAGCTGCAGGCTGTTGGACAAGCTGTCGCGACTCAGAATGTTGGTGGAACAATTGGTCTCTCGAAGAAATCGGGCACTGGCGCCAAAGAGGCACCCCTATACGTAGTTGTTGAGGAGTCTCTGGGAAGTTCCATTTTCCGCTGGGTTCGATTCTTCATTTCCTTCGCATTCTGTGCCTACCTTGCAGTTATTTTCATCTCTATCGCTGTCGAAACCACGGGCGTTCTCAAGAACATCAAGGGCAAAACTAGCAATGAAGCTGAAGCTAAGCACCAGACCGTCCGTTTCAGCGATGTCCATGGTTGTGATGAAGCAAAGGATGAGCTTCAAGAGCTCGTTGAATTCTTGCTGAATCCTGAACGGTTTTCTTCGCTCGGTGGTAAGCTGCCAAAGGGCGTGCTGCTCGTTGGACCTCCCGGTACCGGAAAGACTCTACTCGCTCGTGCTGTTGCAGGAGAAGCTGGAGTTCCCTTCTTCTACATGTCTGGCTCTGAGTTCGACGAGGTATATGTTGGTGTCGGTGCAAAGCGCGTTCGCGAGCTATTCACCCAGGCCCGAGGAAAATCACCGGCCATTATCTTCATTGACGAACTCGATGCGATTGGCGCGAAGAGAAACGAAAGAGATGCGGCTTACGTGAAACAGACCCTGAACCAGCTCTTGACCGAACTTGATGGATTCTCGCAATCTACTGGTGTTATTATTATTGGCGCTACCAATTACCCTGAACTGCTTGACAAGGCATTGACCCGCCCTGGTCGATTTGACCGGAAGGTGGTGGTTGATTTGCCCGATGTCCGTGGGCGCATGGCAATTTTGAAGCACCACATGAAGAACATCCAGATCGCCACCGATGTGGATGTCACCACCATTGCTCGTGGAACTCCTGGCTTCTCTGGTGCCGAATTGGAAAACTTGGTCAACCAAGCCGCAATCTTTGCCAGCAGGAATAAACAAGCCAAGGTTACGCCAAAGGATTTTGACTACGCAAAGGACAAAATTATGATGGGTGCAGAGGCTCGCAGTAGGGTCGTTCAGGACAAGGACAAACTTGCGACCGCCTATCACGAGGCAGGGCATGCTCTTGTTGCATACTTCTCACCGTATTCCATGCCTTTGTATAAGGTCACCATCGTTCCCCGAGGAATGTCTCTAGGAATGACCCTACGTCTGCCGGAGATGGACCAGGTCTCCAAGTCCTACACTCAATATCTGAGCGATATTGATGTCGCCATGGGCGGTAGGGCTGCCGAGGAGCTTATCTACGGTGAAGAGGGTGTCACAAGTGGTATAACAGGGGTAAGTCCGTCCCTAGAGGGCTTCGCAGCTAGAACTCAGTAGCTAACCATCCACAGGATATCCAAAACGCCACGGCAACTGCAATGAACCTCGTTACGCGCTTCGGCTATTCGAAGAAACTCGGAAATGTCGATCTTGTGACCAACTATGACAGCCTGTCTTCTGAGACTAAGCAGGAGATTGAGGCTGAAGTTCGGCGGCTTGTTGAGGAAGCTCGTCAACGCGCCAGCAAACTCCTGGCAGAAAAGAAACACGAGCTGGAGCTTATAACAAAGGCGCTCATCGAGTACGAGACGCTGTCGAAGGAAGAAATGGAGAAGGTCATGAAGGGAGAGAAGCTGGACAAGCTTTCTTTGCCAGCGGATGCGCCTCTGAAGCTGCCCGAAGCCCTACAGGAAGTTTCGCCAACGAATTTCAGTTCGTCTCCTCCGGAAAACTCATCGGGGCCCCAAGTGTCATCGGAATAGTGATTTGAGCGTCTTATTTCCTTTTTCTTTTTCTTTTTCTTTTTCCATTGAACTCTCATCTTACACTTCTTTTTCTTGTCTTATATCTCGTTTGTCTGATAGGGATTGAAACGTTCCATAGCTCTTACATAGCATGTGGACTGGAGGGAAAGCAGACCTCTCCTGTCTTCACTGTATTAGAATAAAGAATACATATGAACTGCATGAATAGCGCTATAGGCCTACGATTTACCGAGAATGTAGATCTCCAGAGATAAGGGTACCTGGGTATCCAGAAACGGAAGCCGGAGAGAGCGACCCCAAATTCCGAAACGCGGGAGTACTACAGTAGCGGCAGATTGTACAGTCCCGTGATCCTGTCTGATGCATCAACTGCAACTCACCACCCACTACCTATTCAAGACTCCCGGGGATCCGGGATAACTCGCGGAAGCGCCAAGAGCTAAGCCGAGAACGCAAAGGGCTTGTCTGGAGAGTGGAGGAAGAATTGCAAGAAGCAAGCAATGTAAGCAAGCCGCAAGGAGTCAAATCGCATCGAATTTCTCCGTGAATCAGAAGACCAGAAGATCCGAACGGAGACTACTGAGTACTGACTGACTGAGAGGCTGGGGGTTCTAGAGTTCTAGACTAGATCGTTAGAAATGCTAAGAGCTGGAAATAGAAAGTCTGGAAGTTTGGAAGGGGGCATTTGGGAAAATTAGAGACTGTCAGGTGCACAGACGATCCCAGGGCCCCCGTTCGATAGTCCAGCCCACAGCTCTACCAGGTGACCGGGAGATGTGGATGTGGGCATGGGCTACTGCCGCCGGGCCAGGGGTTCAAACTTCGTCGGGGAGGTCGGGATCTCGAGCCTCGAGAACCCAAGGACTGGTCGCTGGCATTCTGGAAGGGCTGGAAGGGGATCAGGACAAATTATTAGTGGGCGATGAGTGCTGGCTAGCGATAGTCTTCTGCAAATCTGCAGCGAGGAGCAACCAGGTGTACTATGGAAGCAGAGTCATGTGAGGCCAGAGCAAGGGCCGAGACTCGGCGAGACTGCAACGCGCAAGCAAAGCGGAAGGACAGCCGGGGAGCGAGTCTGGGGCACGCAAGGCTAACCTTCCGCAATGGGGAGTCTTCATAGCCCCAAGCATTCAGTCGTCGCAAGTCTGGAGTTGTTTGGACTGATGAAGCCAGGGGAGCGGCGGCAGCAGGAGCAGCGCAGAGTGGTCGTCTGATCAGAAAAAAAGAGGAAAAAGAAGAGCCTGGAACTGAAGCGCAAATAAGAACTGAGAGATCGCACGCTGGCCTTCCCCACGCCCCCACCTTTCCGTCATAAACTGCCTTGATTATTGCTATCCGAATGGAGGATTCCAGCAGTCAGAGTAAGAGCAGTTAGCAGGAGCAGTAGTGGTAGACGTTCAAGCAGGTACGTGTTTGGCTCACTAAGGAAATGGCAGTCTGGAGGCGATCCCTGATTGTCTGGGCGAGCCCACTGTGTCTTCCCTACTAAAGCGTCGCTCTCCCCCCTCTGCCCCTCTCTCCAGCCGGTTTTCTCAGCCTTTCTCTCTCGATGATCTCAGTTGTTGCTCAGTAAGAACAGTAATACTTAACTAATTCCCCTCCAGGCTGTTGTCATTGTCAGTTTTCTTGTTGCCACTTTTTTTTCCCGGACCCCGTTCCCAGAGACTGTTCTTCTTCTACAACCGGTTGGGGCTCTCCACACGCTTTCCTCGGCCCTGCGCTGTGCCTACGTCACCATCCCTCTTCGGGTCTCTTCTTCTCGTCGTTTCCCTGTCCTCTTTACTCTCACATCACATCACATCATACCTATCCTCTTCCTGTCTCTCTCTGCCCCTCCTCTCCCCTCCATACAAACTTGGCCTGTACTCCTTACGCTCCGTAGCTCAATTGCTCCTGCACACTCCCCTGATACTCTCCGCTCTACTGTAACTGTCGAGTTGGGGACGTAATTTGTCACTATTTCTTTCCTCTCTACCACCCTCCAATCACAATCTCACAACCAACACATCACCCAGCCAAGATGCGGAGAAACCCCTTTGACATGTCTGATCTCGACGCCGAGATTGAGGCAAACGAAGAGAAACATCACGAAGTTCAAATTCATGCCCGTCAATCAGTTGACGGCCACCGTTCTTTGCTCCAGGATGAAGAACGTCGCGGTGACGACCTGAAGGACCGCTTCATTGGAGCCATTGACCAGGGTACTACGAGTACGCGATTCATTATCTTCGACTGCACGGGAAATCCAATCGCGAAGTACCAGGCGGAATACCGCCAACTCCACGAATACTCAGGGTATGTTGTACACGATTTGACCACCGCCCGTCTTCTTCGCTGACGTAATTGTTCGCGTTCAGGTGGCATGAACAGGACCCCTGGGAGATGGTAGACTCCGTCTACACCTGCATTGAGGAAGCGATGAAGACTTTCCTCGCCCTCGGACACTCCAAATCAGACATCGAAGCCATTGGTCTTACCAGTCAACGTGAGACAGCGCTTTGCTGGGACTGGGAGACGGGTGAGCCATTGTGTCCTTCAATCGCTTGGCCAGATACCCGAACAAAGGCCCTTGTTCGAGAACTGAAGGGTCAGAAGGGCGCCGACGACCTGGCCAGCATTTGCGGTTTGCCGCTGTCCACATACCCCTCGTCTGTCTCGTTGGTGTGGTTACTTCGCAACAACGAGAACGTCAAACAGGCATATGAAGAAGGGCGACTTGCTTTCGGTACTGTCGACTCGTGGCTCATCTACAACTTGAACGGTGGAATTGAGGGCAAGCACCACGTCACTGACGTCACTAACGCTTCCCGAACCATGTTCATGAACCTCGAGACACTCGACTACGACAAGCGATTGTTGGACTTTTTCGGAATCGACCCTAACAAGATCCGTCTGCCCAAGATCATCCCATCCTCCGACCCCGAAGGTTTCGGATATGTCAGGTCGGGTCCCCTAGACGGTGTTCCGATCACGAGTGATCTTGGTGACCAGTCTGCCGCGTTGGTCGGTCACTGCGCCTTCACTCCCGGATCGGCAAAGAACACCTACGGTACTGGCTGTTTCCTTCTGTACAACGTCGGTGAGAAGCCGGTTATCTCAAAGCACGGATTGCTTGGTACCGTCGGTTTCCAGCTGGGCCGGAATCGCAAGCCAGTATACGCGCTTGAAGGAAGTGTAGCTGTCGCTGGAAGTGGTGTTTCCTTCCTCATGAACAACATGGGTTTCTTCCGTGACTCTCGGAAAGTCAGTGATTTGGCGGCCATGGTACCTGATAATGGTGGATGTTTCTTTGTCACGGCCTTCTCTGGTCTCTTCGCTCCTTACTGGATTGATGACGCCAAGGGAACTATTTGTAAGTTGTTTTTCTTCTACTCTCTCGATAATTACTGACTTTTGTTCAGTTGGTATCACACAGCACACTCAGCGCGGTCACATCGCTCGTGCCACTATGGAGGCTGCCTGCTTCCAGACCAAGGCTATTCTCGACGCCATGGAAGGAGACAGTGGACACAAGCTCACTGAACTGGCCGTCGACGGAGGAATGAGTAACTCTGATATTTGCATGCAGGTAAGTTCTCGGGCCCATATGTACCGATGACGTCATTTCAAGACGGGTGCTAATTGTTCTGCCTTAGACCCAAGCAGATATCATCCAAATTCCTGTCGAACGACCCGCTATGCACGAAACGACCGCCCTCGGTGCCGCCATCGCCGCTGGTTTCGCGATCGACATATGGAAGGAGTTCAGCGAACTCAAGAACATGAACCGAGCCAACCGCACCTCGTTTCAACCCGCCGTCGACAAGGATAAAAGCACCAAGATGTACAAACAATGGTCAAAGGCAGTTGAAATGGCGCGCGGCTGGGTGAACCCCGAGGAAATGGGTGCAGAGGAGTAAAATCTTCCCTGTCTCTTGTTTTCTCGCCTACCAACACACCCACCAACCCACTTGAGGCCTTCCGCCCTCCGTCCCGAGACAGACACCCTCCATACGTTACCCCCGCCATTTCATCACCACAATGAAGCCGAACCGACACGATACACTTCTGCTTCTCTGTATATTCGCATGATTCTTACGATTGAGCGTTGTTTCCTTTTCATTATATACTTCTCTCTTATATCTTCCGTGTCATTCGGTTCGGTTAGACTGGGGGATTGGATACCTGTTTTTTGCTTGTCTTGACTCAACTTCATTGTTTCTTTCGGGATAGATGAGGACTGGATCTAGATTTTTACTCTGAGATTCTTGACATCTATGCTCTGTGAGCTGTGCAAGTGTTTTGAGTGAGTGTGGGTGATATCATGATATATTAGAAGTACATAGGCGGTACAAAATTATAATAGAATAGGTTCAAATCTTACTATACTGTGCACAAGGCATATCTCTAGATACAGAGTATGGAGTCTACGGACTATTTTGTACGTCACCACCGGGGGGTCACGGCTTGGAAGTTGGAAGTTGGAAGATGCAGATCCCGCGGGGCAAACAGACAGACGAGGTGGGCTCTCTACGTCTGGTAGTCGTAACGTCATTCAGGACCCAGTGCAAGTGGAAACGTAGATCAGGGCAGAAACGAGAATAAAAACAGGAAGCGTTTGCAGGTTAGTTGAATATATTATAGTATATACAGGCAGTACTCTATAGGCAGTTGAATATAAAGCAGTAATAGGAGTAGGAATCTATGAACAAGCCTTCGCTTAATATGAACGGACGTCCAGCATCTGAGTCGAGTCGAGTTGGGTCGAGGGTAGCTCCAGTTGTGCAGTAGTCTGTGAACAGACTAAGTAGGTAGCCAATCCATCAAGGATTCTGGTCCCCAAGAACATAAGGCAAACCCGTGACACTCTCCGTGCGCGCATCAGCGAGCCGGATGACGCTCCCCGTGCCGGACCCCGACTCTGAAGCAGAGGCTGACCCCGACGACGCCGACGTCGAGTCAGAGAGTAGCCCTGTGCCGACCTCAGACCTTAGACTAGCGGCCGTCATACTCCGCGGAGCCCTAGGTCTAGACCGTTGGCGTTGAGTTCGCGGCCGCGCAGGCACGTGTGATCGGGACCGGGATACCGAGGCCGCAGCCGAGGCCGAACTCGATGTTCCCGAGGCGTTCGTCCGAGTTGGGCGGAGGGAGTGTGAGTGAGAGTGAGAATTTGAATGTAAGGGTCTTCGAATGGATGATGAGGTACTTGCGGCGTCTGTATCAGGTCTGGCGTAAGCGCCAGCTCCGTCAAGGTGAGAGTTTGAGTTTGTTCTTGCAAGGTTCCTGCTGGGGCTTGCGAACGGGTATTGGGCCTGGTATTGGTATTGGTATGGGTATTGCTCTTGTTGATACCCGTACCCGTATCGACGACCAGACACAGAATGCGAGCCCAGCGTCTCCCGGTCCGTCTCACCTTCCGTTGTCTCCCCCTCCTCATCAGACGGTCCAATAATAGACTCAGAACGGGACCCGAATGTCGAGGCGTCTTCATTTCCGGGAAGCACATCCAAGCCCATCTCCATCAAGCGCTGCTGATCAACCTCAAACCTCATCCCTCTTAACAAATCCGCAAATACACCCATGAGCTCGCGGAACTCAGACTCGTAGAGATATCTCCCGGAGAATCGAGCGCGCTCGTATATTGACAAGAACTCGAGACCTGTCTCCGGTGGATTGAGGATTGAGAGGGTAGATAGGTGCGCTATGTAGCTTCGTAGTGACATTGTAGGTGGGCGGCGGAGGATAGCGACGATACGAGTATCTGGTATGCGAAGGGGTTCGGCTTCTTCATTTTCAAATCCAAGTCCGTCATGTTCTTGGTGGAGTGTGAATATTGGGTCTGGCGGCGCGAGCGAAACGGCTTTGGCTTCGATAAGGTGCGGGAGTTCCCTGATTACAGCGCGGTAGCAGAGACCTTGTTCCTGGATATCCCCATCTGCATTCGCGGCAGGCGAAAGCGCAGACTCTGGCGCCGACCACCCAGGATGCTCAATAACTCCCCAAGGCGGATTCGCAGGGTCAATATCGTAATCGAACCCTCTTAGCAGACCCTCTCCTTCTTCCCCATCACCATGACCATCGCCAGTAACGGCCAACGCATTCTCATTGGCGCCTGTCCCCGCATTCACCCTCACACGATTTGTCCCACGCCCATCTAACCGTCTAGGCCTCGCACCCCCCGCAATAAGCGCGCTCCTCCCTAACCCCTCCACAACTAAGCGTCTAACACTCTTCCCGACATCTTCCTTCTCAACGGGTATCCAAGCCTTCGGTATCCCACCCAGCACAGTCCGGTTCGTATAGATGCGCGTCGCATATATCAAGACTGCAAGGATGAATGTGACGACATAACCACCCGTTATAATGAATATGTTTGTGAGCCGGTGCGTGATGTAGCATTGGTAGATTGCGTCGGCCGGTGTGAGGACGATGAGGCATAGGCAGATTATGGCGAGGAAGGTGAAGAGCGTGTAGTGCAGAATGTGGGGAAGGGAGGCTTTTGGTTTGGAGGGCGGGGTTTGAGGGGTAAGGGTTGTTGTTGATGAACGTGTAGGCGGCATATCGTTCGTAATGTTGTTTTTCAGAGTATGCGCGGATCAGGACTTTTGGTGGTGGGCTTGGGAGGATTCATATCGGTGTTGCGGTGTTGTCGCTTGGATGGGAGCGCATTTTGCGTTTATGACCTCCGCGGATCTGCTCCTCTCCCGTTGTAATATTGTGGCGGGTTTGGGAAGGAGGGAGGGTGTTGATTGTTGAGACTTTGGAGAGAAGACGATGACGATGCGGAGTCGCGGACGGAATCACCGCGGAGATTAAACAATCACGTGACATCTAGTCCATATCGTGCGTAGTGGATAATAATATATATATATTGATTAAAAATGTCTAGCGTCTAAAACCTGCATGTGCAATAACTCTAATCATCCTGAATGGCCTCCTCGTCCTGCGCAGTCGGCTCATAGTGGTCCCCTCTAGCGCGGCGAATGACACGCTCAATACCATCAAGACCCATCTTCAGCACCTCCATCTTAGGTCCGTAACTCAGACGCACAAAGTGGTGGCAGGGACTGTCAAACAGGTCACGTCTCTTGGCGGGGTTAAGATCGAAGAAAATACCGGGGACAACAATGACCTTCTCGCTGAGAAGGGCGTTGAAGAAGTTCAGACCGTCGGAGATATTGGCTTCCTTGGGGAGAGGAGGGTCGAGCGAGGTCAGGTCGAGCCAGATGTAGAAGGTTGCCTGGGGCACGTCCTGTACGCGGAAACCAATCTCGTGGAGACGCTGGAGGACGAAGTCGCGCTTTTCGCGGAAGTGAGATTGCAAAGCCTTCATTTCTTGGTGCACGAGGGTGGGCTCGAGCATGGGGATGGCGGCTTCTTGGAAGGGGGCGTTAGCGCCTCCGTCGAGGTAGGAGCCTGCGGAGCCGAGGGCGTCGATGAATTCCTTGGGACCGACGACCCAGGCGATACGCCAGCCTGGAAGGCGGAAGCGCTTTGTGAGGCCGTCGATGAGGAGGACGTCTGTGATTAAATGGTCAGTGTTCTGCAGCCCAATGGCAATGTTTGTGTAGCATACCATCCTTGTTCACGTCAACGACGTTCGCAGCACCACTGATGGTCGTGCCATCGCAGTCGGTGGTGTAGTTGTAACCACCGTAGAACTCATCCAGAATGAGAGTGGCACGGTCTCGGCAGATATCCTGGATGTTGGCGAGCTCCTCGCCAGAAATGAAGTGTCCAGTAGGGTTACGCGGGTTGGAGGTAAGAATGACCGATGTTCCACGAGCAATCTCCTCGGCGATCTTATCAGGGTGGATGTGGTAGTGATCTTCCTGGGCGAGCGGCATCGGAATGGGAGCAATGTTCTTGAACAAACTCAACATCTCCGAGTACGCAGAGTAATCGGGAATGGGGAAAGAGAGGTAAGAGTTGCCCAGGATGGCTGCAATACGGATCAGACCCGCGCGTCCACCGGGAACAATGCAGACGTTCTCCCAGGTATACTGGCTCGCTTTACCCTGGCGGTAGTGCTCATTGTATAGACGGGCGACGGCGGCACGGAGAGGCTTGATACCGGCAGTCGGGCCGTATTCACGAGCAGCGGAGGTAATAGGGATGGATTCGGGGCGGGGGAAACTGCCTTCGATCTCGTCGTCGGCTTCGGGGGCACCCTGACCTAGGTTTGCCCAGCCAGTGGGGTCTTCTAGGTAGCCGTGTTCGGAGGCGCGCTCTGTACACCAGACGACACCGGTAGAGGCACGGGAAGCGTCGAGACCGGCATGGGGACGGTGACCTTCGTGGGCAGTACGGAATTGACGATGGGTTTCGGATTGGAGTTCTGAAGGGGCATTGTCAGTCTGGGGACAAGAAAAAATGGAGAATTTCTCCGGGAAAAGCAAAGAAGCCAAGAGACGCACCGTTGGTTGACAGCTCCTTGCCGACGGAGAAGCGTCGATTCCCGGGACGCAGGATGCTCAGGCGACGGCCAGAGAAAGACATGGTGCAAGGTAAAGCTGGAGACTGGGAAAGAGTATGTACTATGCAGAGAAGAAGAAAAGAAAGAAAGAGCGGAGAGGGGAGATGTTGGAGGAAGCTGAAGAAAGTGGATAACGAGGATGGAAAACCAGGTTTATATAAGGCCAACAGAACTTTTAGTACAGAGTCGATCAGGATGTTCTAATCGCGCATTGCCCAGTCGCGTTCCTTGTTGGGCGTCAGCTCTCAAAAATGCCTCATTAGCCTTACGAGCTATGTAGTAGTAGTAGGTCAAGCCTTTCTAATCTCGATTGCTCCCAAGAACCATGTCAAGTGTCTGGAATCTGGATCCTCCCGATCGGCTGGGTCCCGGAGTCCTTCCGACTCGGCAGCTGAAGCCGATACTCACTCCTATACCCATGTCTATCTGTAGATAATAGAGACATTGTGTAAGGTGTATTTTTAGACGCCACGTTTCTTGCTTCTTTGAGTTGTGCCCAATATCGAATCAGCGTGCAGATGCAAAGTACAAAGGGCGCGCAAGTCTCGCCCTCTCCACCGCCTCTTTCTATGCAACGTCACTGCGCACTAGCCACTACGGCCTACTTACTCGGGATACGGCATCCCCGTGTCTAGGAAACTATAGATAGAAAGTGGTATCTGACATTCCCATTATCGGTAGCTGAGCCTCTGAAATGCAACAAAAACGCGCAAGTCTAGTCCGTTGTGAAATAAAAAGCAAACCCTCCGCAGTCTCAGCCCGCCAGACAACAAGATCCAGCCCTAACAATGCGAGAACACTGTACATCGCCTTATTGGGATATTTCTGCGCGGAAAAAGTGCAGCGTTATACATACATCATGCAATCATAGTCCGTAGACTTCGAATTCTGGCAAACGGCCAAGGAAGAATAGATGGGGAATAGATGAAACAGGGTGAAACACTCATCATGGATCACAGATATGATTTCCTCTTGGGGAAATGATCGGACATGACATAAAAACCAAAATAGTCCATCAATATGTTCGTTAATAGTGTTTTCAGGCCGCCTATACCTTCTCTTCTGAGCGTAACGAAGATTGAAGATGCAGCTTCGGATCTTCTCATGTCGAATGATGGTGCGACCCAATGAGCCACGACCTTCGCTACAGGCAATGCAGCCCGTTCCTTACCGGCATTCTGGCTCACTAGGCACTTTCGAACGACCATTACCCGCTGCGGCTGAGAACAGACAGTTGGAGGAATTATGAGGGCGGAGTGACCGAAGTAAATAGTCACCTAGTTCTCAATCGCTTGACAGTACAATTGGATCTCGCCAACTTGGCCTCGTGAAAGCATCTCACGGTGCTGCTCCTTCCACTCCATGAAGGCGAGTTGAACAGCTTCATCGCTATCGATAGTCACAAAGTCGCCGTCTTCATCGCGATAGCGTAAACGGACTGTTTTGTTGCCGATTGAGCGATTGGTAAACCTGGCAAGTTTGGCATCAACGCGATCGGTGAGAGTTCGGAACATGATATTGCTGGATATCACCAATGTCACATAGTTTTCGTCAAAGTTGACCTTGGCCTTCAGTTGCGTAGGCATGAACGGCTCCTCTTCGGGTTCGTGGCTAAGTGGAGACGTTGGTTGGTCAGACTGTGCTGCGCCTGGTCGTCCATCACCATACTGAGGCTCGTTCCAGTGGTGGTTTGTTCGAACCGGGAGGTTGTGATTTGTCGGAGAGTTGTTCTGGCTACGGCTGACAGGCGCCTTCATGTTGGCCATATGGGCAGGAATGGGAGGAACGGGTACATTGTCAACCGTCTGCATCGTGTGCACGCCCATGTACCGGCGCGATTCGGGATTATGGTTATGGTTGTGAATGTCGGGACTGCTCGCAGAGCGCATCCGCTGGGAGCTGTTGTTGGCCGATTGGCTGTTTATTGACATAGGGGGTAGAGAGGGGCGTTGAGCAGCCCGGCCATTAGGTGGTGCACCGTTGAAGTATGCATTCGGGTTTGATCCATCCTTGGACGTCGCACGAGATGAGGCAGGGGCGGTGTATCGATTGTTGTCTTCACTCCATGTGGCGCCCGGGGTCACCTGGCGGTTGAAGGGGTATCCAGCCGACTGAGAGCTCGACCTCGTTGAGCCTGGTTCTGTCATGGGAGAGAAATATGAACTGCCATTCCGTTCTCCTGGTGACATGCTACCACCAGGGAACTGCGTGTGTACTGATAGAGTCGAATCCGGCATTGCTGGGTAGCGACCCCGGCCAGTGGAAAGTGGGGGGCCAGAGCCGCCGGAGCCTCCTGTCGCGGACCGAGCGCGAAGGCTCGTACTTGAGGCATTTCGACTCATAGGGAATTCAGAAAAGAATGCCGCTTCCTTTGTGGCTTGCTCCTCGGCATCATATTCTTGCTGGTAGGGGTTTGGCATGTTGCTTAGGGATCTCAAATAAGTAAATTCAGAATCGGATGTGCCAGTATTGCGGGCGCTGCGTTGTTCTGCTTGGATTTCTCGTTGCGTGTTGATGTCCCCGTACCACTTGCGCATGATATCTTCGTTTGAGTACCGAATAACGAAGTTATCCACAACACCAGGGTCTCCTTTCCAGAAGATCTGAATGCGATAAGAGCCTAGTGATAATCGATTAGGTGAGATTCCATCATGATTTGTGTCCAAACATACCTGGTTTTTGAAGCCAGACGATGTCAGTCACATTGGCCATGTAAATGCGACCCTTGAGTTGGAGCCGCGGCTTGCCCTTGGTAGCGTTCGGTTTATCTTTGCTGCCACCAACGAGTCTCGATTTCTGCTTGTTCGGGTTGATGTCCTTGCAGCAAAGCAAGATTCGTTCGAAAAGGTAAATATGATACTACATTCGGGACAGACCGAAGATGTTAACGACGTCGCAGTGGAATAGGGTTAGTGTTGGGTAGAGGGTGTACCAACCTCTCTTTCAGAGTCCTTGCCGCTGTCGCCCTTGATTACTATAAATGTACCAAATCGAAGCAGGTCGCCGAATGAATCGATCTTCAAAGCCTTCCAGTCATCTACTCGTTCATCTAACTCTTTAAATGCGGAGGCGAGCTGCTCTTTGTCAATCGCATCATTGGCAGCGTCTAACACGGTCTGAAGAGCCTCGATGGCTCGGGTAATGTTGGTTTGGAGTTCTTCGTCTTCCATCTGTTTGCGCAATTCCTGTTGAACAAATCATCAGTAAGCAAGAGAAGAAGCAGTGAAAAGATAGTGAAGACGCACCGAGAGCATAAGGGGATATTTGGTCAAGCGCTGAAACGGCTTTACGAAGAAACCATTGAGCGTAGCTGGTTGCGCAACCATCTGCTGCAAATCCAGGGAGCGCGGTGCGGCTTTGATTTTGTCCCATTCTTTCTGGCAAGTTCTATCGCAGCGCATTTGGTTTGCGATAAATGGTTCGTACTGGCGGAATGCTTCTTCATGTTGAAGGAATAATTCACCCCAATTCTGTTTCTCTTCCGGTCGGGCGTAGTGTTGCTCAAGCCTAATGAGGAATCGCTGTGCGAAATCGAGGAGATTGTTCAAGTTCAGGAAAATTTGATGACTGGCATCACCAGTAAGGGCACCTGTATCCTCCAGCTCCTTCTTCAGCGCCTGCAAGTTTTGGAGATGGTGGACATAGTCGCGCTCTGTTTCTAGCAGCTCCTTTAGGATATGTTCCCGCTTGGTAAGCTTTCGCCCCGCCGCTGGCGCAGCCGCACCGGTTTCAGACGGCTTCTTCAGTTGGCCCTGAATCTCCAGGATATCGAGGACCCGATTCACCATCTTTATCACTTTTGTGAAGCCGATTGTGTTCTCGCCGTACAAATCCGTAATGAGAAAGCACTCTTGCTGGGGGAACGCCATCTCCTGTATAGCGGCTTGGAGGAATTTGAAAGTAGCGGCTTTGGGACGTCTGGCTTCGGGGACCTTTGTAGTATCGACTTCGAGAGCGGCGCCAGGGTCGGAAGCGTTATAGATGGCCAGCAGGGGGTAACCGTGTCGAAGGAAGTTCCAAAGCGAGGCGACCGGGTCGGCGTTTCCCTGTAACCTGTCCTCCTCCTCCATCTCTTGAAGATAGGGCTCGAAGTTGGGGACTTCGGCCAGTCGCCTTTTAAGGTTAACACAACTTTGGTAGATTCCCTCATTTCCGCGACGGTTGATAATGTTGTCCTCAGCGATCGGACCGCCGCCGTTCAGGCCAGCGGTGTCGGCCATTGCGACGTCCGCCGACTGGACCCGGTTCGGGGGGAAAGAGGGGGAGAAAGGAGATCGACTAGCGACAGGGGACGAGAGGTCCTAGTCTGCACAGCAGACGACAAAATTAAAAAGAGAAAGACAGCAGAGCGACGGCCAGCGGAGATTGTACGAGAGGTGGTCGTCAAGTCAAGCATGGATCACTGAGGTTGGAACGCGAGCCAGTGGACCGATGCGGGACGGATGGCGCAAGCGAGCAGCTAAGGAAAGGCGTGGTGGAGATAGTAGAGCGGTGCGGTGCGGTGGTTGTGGTGGTGGTGGTCGCTCTAACGTTAACCGCTGGATCAGCGAATGATACGGTTTAGCAAAGCATAGCCATACATTTCACAGGAGGTATTTATTTTACCTCGGAACCAGGAATTATAAGTATGATAAGTACGGTCTCAGGTTGTCTCACCCTTGCTGGCCAGCTCAAGATCGGAACGAGAATTATTGAGAGCGATCCAGAATCAGAGCAGAAGTGTGGGGTTTGGCGCTGCAGCCAGGCTGGAACCCTGGAAGGAGATCGAGGACAGGAATGGAGACGGACCGATTGGGAGCAAAGGGGGGGGAGAAAGTCGGTTGGGCAGATGGAAGATGCACAGGCATTAAATCATGATGGGGGGAGGGCCGTTAAACAGAGAGAAGGAGATGAAGAAGAAGAAGAGAAGGGGAGGTTCTGGTAAGTAACAGGAGTTGGAGGAGACTCCGTCTACACTGTGAGACTGACAACCTGAAATTCCAGGCAGGCCGGGAGGTGGTCCTGTTGCCGCTTTGGGAGTTGACACTGAGACTTTTGAGTATACTAACTATATGTCAGTATGGCTATGCACACTCCTCACACACCAAATGTTACAGATTTCAACTAGTTCGTCACCCTCTGCACACTTGATCCTGAAGGAGTTGGGTATAGAGTGCCTGGTTTATAATGAACCCCGGTGGTTGACCGGGTCCCCCTGCACTTATGTCACATCACAGCGCGTTGGGCAGTGACATTGATTCTATGAAGACTTTGAAACCATCAAGTCTGCCTGCCCATGCTTCTCTGCTTCTGCAGTTCCAGCCAAGCAGCGCTACCGAGTCAACGGCAGCTAGAGGAAACGCTGGAGGAACCTTAAGCTCATGCAGGGATGCGCTTCAAGATTCATGGCGGGGCAGCAGTATGCACTATGCAAGTGCAAACTGGCCAGTCTGGCAGTTTCAGCCTGACTAGTGCCGGCATATCGGCCTGTCTTTGTCGCGAGGGTGAATGTATGGATCATTCATCGTCTTGCCTCTATGGACTAGAAGACCTGTCAACGTTCGGTTACAGTCAAGGCTGATTCGTTATGTTGCCGATTAGTAGAGAGCTGGAGTCTGTCAGCGTGGCGACACTGGATTAGTGGACTAAGTCAAAGAAGATGTGCGAGTAGTGTGTAATAATGAAGAGAAGAGTGGCGGTTACCTAGGAGCCTACATACATACCCTGTTCAGCAGAGCCAAAGAAGCTCTCCAACTCCAGATCGGCCGCGCATCGACTCCTTTCCAGTCTCCAGTTCCAACCCTCCTTTCTGCTCGTTTCATGTGGCTTATCAACCACAACAATAACCCTTGAATTTCCCGACTCTGGTCACATCGCTGATCACAGCCTCCGACACTTGGTCATTCACACATATCGCTTCCACCGCCTTAGGCAGACGCTAGGCGACGCTGAGGTGCGCCGGGCTGAGGCTCCGCGAGCGCGGGACGGACAACTGGAGGAACGCGGAGAAGCACGACAGTTGACAACCGGAGTGAAGCTGTTTGATCGTCACGTCTTGATGGACAGAGCCCCCCATGGCGAGAGAAACTGATGCGTCGGAAGCCTCCATCCCTCTCCGTCTCTTCCCATCCGACCTCACCGCCCGCTCTTTGTCCGCTTCCTTCAAGGTTGATGAAGGCTATTCGGACGATACACGAAGCCAGGCGGATAAGGAGCTCTTGCGTACACCTTCAGACGATGTAACTTCTATTCCTGATTGGGTTCTTGTTCATAACGAGGCCGAGAGAGCCGGTGAGTACTTTCTCCCACCTTTGTCGCGTGCTTTTCTGGCAATGTAAATGCTGATTACAACTCTTCTCACCACCAGAGATCGCCTACAGCCTTCTACGAACCCTGCGCGCCTCTACTGTCGCCTCAGTGGTTGAGCGACTGTCTCCGCTATTGCACATGGATCCTGTCCTTATACTCCCGCCTGAGATCACCGCCGAGATCTTCTCCTACCTCGACCCCCATACCTTGTTGACGGCCTCGTTGGCCTCTCGCGCCTGGCGGAATCGCATCTTCGACTCTCGCCTCTGGAAGGAACTATATATCGATGAAGGATGGCGGGTAAATATCGACGCGATTCGCGCTTATGAAGATGCAAACTCAGGAATCCCATCGCCCCAGTCTCGGAAACTACGCTCAAGGCACGCCGATACAGATCTCAGAAAGCCAAATCCGAAGAAGCGCGCATTTGCAGGGTGGAACATACCTAATGATGCACAATCAGAGTCTTCAGGGCTCGCGCAAAATAGGGACGCCAAGGCCGATGGAGAAGGTGACGACTTGATGCTTGACGCGGTCGATAATCAGACAACGTCCTTTTCCCGTGAGAACGAGTCTGGGCATGGATACGAGCCCACGCACAAGACGCCCCTTCCTCAGCCATCGCCATCAAAATCTGCGGGCCCAGATCTTCTCATTCGAATGCCCAACGGTTCTGCTAAGATCAATTGGCCTCATATTTACCGACAGCGCCGGCGCTTAGAGGATAATTGGGCCAAAGGGCGGTTTACGAATTTCCAGCTCCCGCATCCTGCACATATGGACGAGGCTCACCGGGAGTGTGTTTATGCCATCCAATTTACCGGAAAGTGGCTAGTCAGCGGCAGTCGAGATCGAACAGTTCGAGTATGGGATCTGGAAACAAAGAGGCTACGGCAAAAGCCGCTCATCGGCCATACAAAATCAGTTCTGTGTTTACAGTTTGATCCTTCACCTTCGGAGGACATAATTGTATCGGGGAGTAGCGATCATAACGTCATTATTTGGCGATTTTCTACGGGCGAGAAGCTGCACGAAATCGCTCCAGCTCATGACGACTCCGTTCTAAACCTCAGATTCGATCACCGATATCTTATCACGTGCTCAAAGGACAAGCTTATCAAAATATGGAATCGACAGACATTGACCGCGGCTGACGAGGACTATCCCAAGATGCACAAAGGCTCGGGAGTCGCATTTCCATCATATATCGTCAACACCATGGGGATACCCGACCCCGAACTAGAAGCCGAAATTTCCAAAGGCCATATCCGCACTCTGGCCCCATTTTCTCTCCTGATGACATTAATGGGACATACAGCAGCCGTCAACGCAATTCAAATAAACGGCGATGAGATTGTCTCGGCATCAGGCGACCGCTTAATCAAGATTTGGAACGTGCGCGACGGTGTATGCCAAAGGACACTAATGGGTCATGAAAAGGGCATAGCGTGCGTCCAGTTCGATAACCAGCGTATTGTCAGCGGGAGCAATGACGATACAGTCCGGATATTTGACCCCGTCTCCGCCGCAGAGGTCGCCTGTCTCCATGGCCACGGCAACCTCGTCCGAACAGTCCAAGCCGGTTTCGCCGACCCACCAGGCTCAGAGGAAGCCCTGCGATTAGAAGCACTAGCAGTCGACCGAGACTTCTGGCACGCCCATACCTCAGACGAAGCTGTTGGCTTGGGACCTCGAGCCCTCAGAAGAGCCGGCCACAACCAGAACACCACTGGATCACGTGAGCCTCGCGATATCAAGGCACTTGGAGCCTCCATACCACCGGGCGGCGGCGGAAGCAAATGGGGACGGATCGTCTCCGGCTCGTACGACGAGTCCATCATTATCTGGAAGAAGAATGCGGAGGGACATTGGACGATCGGCCAGAAACTGCGACAGGCTGAAGCCGCTGCCAACGCGTCATATGTTGTTTCCTCGAACTCGCGCTCGCGAACTGGGGGCGCAGGGGGCAATGCTTTTGCTCAACAAGCTGAAGCTCAAGCTCAACCGCAACCGCAACCGCAACCGCAACCGCAACCACAACAACATCAACACCAAGATCCTCACCACTCCCCTCAACCACCACCTCATATCACCCCTCCTACAAATATCCCTCAACCCCAAAACCAAACACAACATCAACAACAACAACAACAACAACCCCCAAACAGACCCCCACCACCAGCCGGAATCCCCCTAACGAACCTCCTCGCGGCCGCAAACGCCCTAACCCGCCGAACACAAACAACAACGCCAACATCGCGCATCTTCAAAATCCAATTCGATGCTCGCAAGATTGTTTGCGCTAGTCAGGATCCCCGAATCGTCGTTTGGGATTTTGTAGGCGATGATGAGGAACTGGAAGAGGCAAGTCGGTTTTTCGAGGGTTTATAGTTCATCGAATCATATCTCCAGTAGTCTAGGGTTTTGTTGGGTTGTGGTCTATTTCTTTTGCATATAATATAGTTGGCATTGCATGGTATAGCATGGCATCCATTTGATTGAGTACCTACCTATGATGAACTTATCTATCTATCTATCTATCTTATTGAGCAGAGAATGCGGGAAGATGGAAAGGCACACTTACACTTTATTTGGGCTTATTTCTTATATCTGGATCATGGATATAGTAATGCATAATAACTGGAGTCCTCAGCATCTTCCGTTGTCAATGCCACGAAGTACAGAGTATGTTAGTTGTTTGCTAAGGTAGACTAGGCATATGGTTGTTTGTCAGGTCTCAGGACTGTGGAGTATAAAAGCTTGTTTAGGTTTGTCTGTTTGGCCCCCGGATTCTACTACCCCAGGCATAGGCTTGCATACGAGCAAGTGGCGAACTGCAAGCTGCGAGTAGTCCAAGATGTACGTTGTATTTCATATACTTTGTGCGGTTATGGACTAAACTGGTTTGCTACCTGAGGTGTTCAGGGTTGTTAATAGATGGTTGCAGCTGCATTTGCAGCTACATTATATATGTTTGAGTGGGAGCTCGCTAGTCACTGAACAACGAACACCTGAATTATACGAGGTATGTTTTTGACAATAATTCGTGTTCCGTTTACAATCTCTTGATTGATTATCAAGAATACCTCTGTTCAATTCGAAAGAAAAACTGTTGATTGAGACTAGGGAAGAATTTGCCGATAGAAAATAATTCTAGCAATGAACAACTAAGAAACCAAAAGCACTTCTTATCCACTATAAGTCCAAAGTTTTCTCTCCAATTGTGTTCTCCAGTCCAGCCGTCGGAAAATAAGTGTAGGTAAAAATAACGTGCCACGTATTTCCGATCCAATACACACAGTGCTCCAACAAGAAAGGGTATCCGCAAACGTCATGGTTCAGAAGACGGTCTAGCAGCAATGATTGGCAATGGTGGTTGAGACTCATTTGAACGCTGCTCACGCGCGGTGATATATGTCTCTTGTGTCGTTGTATTTGCGTTCTGATTTAGCGAGTGTGATGGATTGAGAAACTCTGTTATGTCTCTCGAACCACAGCAACAGCAAAACGTAGATCTCATTCGCATAATGACCAGCTTCCAGAAATTTGGCGGGACTGAATCTTGACTTGTTCGCTCAGTTGTACTTGTGCACTGGGGATTGGTTGGGGCAGCGGATTGGGTCGATGCAAGAGAGCATGGATCAGCGAGAACTGAACGACCCGGTCGACCCATTCGTGGATTGACCTCTGGCGCCCGAGAGATACAAGTATGATAAGAATCACCCCTTTTACCAGAGTTGTCTCCGCTTAGCAACGTTGAATGTTGTGTGTTTGGCGGTACCAGTGGCTGTGGATTAGATCCGTCGGATTGAGGCATGTTTTCTTCCAACCAGCGCAAAGTGGCTTCGCCTGCCTCGTAGCTGTCGTGCGAGCCCGTCTCGGGACGAACTGGCGCTTCAGGAGTTGCGTTACTGCTCTCGACACTGCCCCCGTCACATTGAGCGAGAGCAAGGTTGTCCTGGTGGAATGGATGGTCACTCGCTCCTTTGATCACACTTTGACCATGCCCGCTTTGCCTTTGGGGGAAATTACCCGAGACAGCAGTTCCATCCTCAGCAAATATTCGATTGCGTCGTGGTGGACTGCCCTGAGTTACCGAAGGGCTAGGAGAAGTGCCACGGAAGAGCCTGCGCAGTAGTGACTCGTTCCGGTTCGGCACCGGGTGCTGAGCTCCAATTCTAAAGTCGTAGGACCTCGCCGCCTCGCTGCCAAAGGATGGAATACCCGGAGGAGTAGGTGATCGAACAGGTGCTGGAAATTCTGGGAGAGTTGGACTGACAGGCGATTCGAGAGTCTCTGGCCAGCTAGGCTGCAATGAGCCCAGGGTTGCTGAGTTGTTATTGACGGGACTGCCCGCAATTGTAGATAGCTCGTCTTCGCCGCGGAAGTCTTCCAAGTGATCTGGCAATGACGACCCAATCACTTCTCCCGTTGGAGCTAAACGGAGTCTATCGGCTATGATGTGGGCTCGCGGGGGCCTGTCGATTGTCTCTATATCCAACCTTGGATTATGAGGCGCCGACCCTCCATGGGCGCGAGGTAGTGCCCTCGAAACAGAAAGAAACGGGGCGACATTGTGGGCCATTCGATCATCCATACGCTCGAGCGCGCTATTGCTCGTTTGCTGTCCTGATTCTGTGTCATCGTCGCGACTGGATGTTGCTCTGAGTGCGTTGTATATGGAACTTTGATTGCTCGACTCTAAGACCGAAGAGACCGAACGCAGGCCTTGTGCACCGTCGTTTCCGAAAGCCGGCTCTGGGAGTGGGAATGTTTGATCATCTTCAACCGAAATGGAGTCTTTGGGGGTAACCATGCTGCAGTTTAGCAAGGACTGCCGATGGACGCCGAAAGCATCCGCTGAGTGATAAAGCGCGATGACGACGGCATCGACGTCCAAATAATGAAGAACGATAATGGTGTTGTTCTCTGGTCTGGCGATGCATGATGTCTTTACCCCCCAGGAGCCGTCCGTCGCCCCTTCCTCATTGACTTTAATATCAGAAATGGGCAGGCACGGAAGACCGAGACAAACAAAACAGAACAAGACTATAGGAAGAACATATACAACTGAACCTGAAATCAATCGTGATGAGTCAAATTTTATGATACATTATTCTCAAGCGTAATATGTGCAGACCTGGGTAACGATAGGCACCATGAAAGGGAAAAAAGAGCCTCGAGTCCCAGAGAGAGACCGAGGCTGATTAAGGACAAACATTAATATGTACTAAGAATGGTATAACCACGGCGAGCCTTACCCGGGTTGTTGCTTGACCAAAACGCCTCCGCTCGATGTCGAATGCCCAAAGATTGGCTGCCGTCTCTATCAACCGTATCCATTTAGTGGCTGCCGTTGCTGGAAGAAAAAAAAAAAAAATCGTTTGTTGATCCCCGCGAGTGGAAGGAATCATCCGAGAAGGAACAGTGAAAATAAGGGTTGATCAAGAAAGGGAGAACAAGAAATGTTCAGAAGAAAAAGTGTTCATCATAATGCCGTTCCGGTTTGGCTGAGGGCCGGGCTTGCGTTCATGTTCGCTTGCTCCTTTTTCAACTCCCGGATGATAGCCTCCAATCTTCTGCGTTCTTCGTGCTCAGCCTGTTTTGCGTTAGTAGGTTTCGAATAAACGTCTACAGAAGATGAAACTGACCTTGAGTATCTTCATATTTTCAGCGCGGGTATCACGCATCATCTTTTTGAATTCGTTCTTCAGCACCATTGTGGACGTTGTCTCATAAGGACCATCTCGTCCCATAGATGTAGCACTGTTGTTGGAGCCCATCCAGCCAATTCGCTCTTCATTGATTTGGGTCTCCAGTTGCTCGCACCGGTCACGAAGGTTGTCGATCATGCCTTCAAACCGCTCACGCTCCTTCTCAAACTCGATACTTGCCTTGGTCATAGCCTCGTAGTCGTCAACAGTCTCACGCAACTCCTTCTCGAGCGTTTCGACGCGATTCTGGACATCGCCACTGCCAGGCTTGCCAGCCTTGAGACCAGCAAGTTCCTCGGCCATCTCGAAGTTTCTGGCCTTCAACTCGTCGAGCTCTTGCAAGAAGACAGGGTCAACTGCGGCTTCGGCAGCCCTTTGCGCACGAGTTCCATAAGCACCGTCCAATTCTGCCTTGACCATGGTAAGCTCTGTCTGGGCTCTGACAACGTCGCCTTCGAGATCGGTCAACTCTTGCTGTAAGCGGGCCGAATTCTCTTCTGCGTGAGTGCGCGATTCATTGGATTCCTTGAGTCGGGACTCTAATTCCTCGCGCAGCTCGCTCATGGACTCCTCCAACCGGCGTAGTTCCGCATCGGCCTGTTCGCGCATGTCAGTTGCTTCCTTGACCCGGAGGTCTGCGTCGTTGCGAATCTGATGAATGGTTTCCTCCAGTTGTGCGACTTGCTGCTCAGCGCTTTCGCGAGACTCTGTAGAGTCCTGAAGCTGACCAACAACGCCTTGTAAGCGGGCGACTTCACCCTCACTACGAACGCGAGCTTCATGGTGTTCATCCTTTTCAGATTGAATCTCCTTAATGAGGGTCTGGAGGTGTTCGACCTCGTCCTCTACGCGAGAGCGAGCTTCGTGGTGCTCATCCTTCTCAGATTGAAGTCCCTGGATAATGCCTTGGAGGCGTTCGACCTCGCCCTCGATGTGAGAATGAGCTTCATGGCGCTCATCCTTTTCATTTTGAATTTCCTGAATGATGCTCTGAAGGCGTTCGACTTCGCCCTCAACGCGGGAGCGAGCTTCGTGATGTTCGTCTTTTTCGTGCTGCACTTCTTTGATGATGTTCTGAAGACGGGCAATTTCAGCCTCAGCACGTTCATGAGCGTCGTTATCAGAGTCATCGAGTCCTTTAGTACTTTGCATGTTCATTTCCTTAGATTCTGACAGTTCCCGGCGCAGATGTTCGAGCTCTTGCATTGTCGAGTCGAGCTCTTCCCTGGACAGTTGATCTTGATGCTCAGCAGTCTCGAGCTCCTTCTTGGAGTGAGCCAACTGTTCGATCAAATCGGAAATTTTGGCGTCCCGTTCTGCATCGGACTTGGAATTAAGCTCGCGCTGCTGCTGAATTTGTGTCGTAAGGATGCTCTTTTGTTCGAGCAGTTTGTCGATTCGACTTTCCAAACCAGTAATACCAACGCTGAGGTAAGTAAGGTGTTCAGCAAGATCAGCACCTGAAGCTTCTGGGGCGGGTGGTAGGGTTTGAGCGCGAGGTAATCCGGGATTTTCCATGATGCCGAGGAGTTGTTGGCTCATCTCGACCAACTGCTGTTCACTGACACGATCCAGACCCTGGCTGGGTTCGGCTTTGGGCTGAAAACCGAGAAATTCGAGTCCATTCTCAATGTATCTGAGATGAGCATCCAAGTCGCCGGGAGCCGGTTGTGGTGCCTGAGAGAACTCGCTGTTGGGATCTGATTGCAGTAGCATGTCTCGCAATCTGTGACCCAGAGATTCCAGCTTTCTTTCTGTTTCCTGAATCGTTCCGTTGGGAAGACCGTCGGGCACCGGCGCTCGCGCTCCATAGTTCTCGAGCCCATCCGCGTGATCTGATGACTTGTAAAGGCTCCGGTCATCGAAGTCGGAGAGGCTTTCGGGGGTATGCGGAATCCCATTCTTCAGATTCTTCTTCAGACCCTTATGCGTTAACTGCAGTACTCCGGCGGTGTGTTCGAGCAATCGCTTTTGAATCTCTTGCACTCTGCGCTCAGTGGTCCAGATATCCATGGAGAGTTCTTCGCATTTCCGGTTGCTGGTTGCCAGTTCCTCGTTTGTCTTCGCTGGGTCCGCATCGTGGTGCTCCTCATTATGGTGTAACCGGCTAAGGGACATGGCGGCATCGCGGAGTTTCAGTTCCAATGTCAATTTTCGTTTCGTTGCGTTCGTTCGGCTGGATAGAACTCGGAGTTCCTTCTTCAGACCCTCGACCTCCTCTACAGATAAGACCTCATAGTTCATGCTATCACCCATGGCGGTTTCTGTGAGAAGGTACATCGCTACCGGATCATTCGCGCTGGGGGGAAGAGAACGACGTGGATGCGACGTTGTGTTCAACTAGCGGAAACAATCACATATTAGCTTCCTAATCGGTGTTACTTGTTCCTGAGTATACATACCGGACCAGGAATACCATTGCGGTAGCCGTCCAGGAGAACCTTGGTTGGCGGCGGCTGGGGAGCGCCGTACGAGGCTGCCGAGAAGTGCCTCGGGTCGCCATAGGACGACTGGCTGGACCGAAAATCGAGGCCGTTCATTGTAGCGAGAGAGATAGGAGATCGTAAAATATCGTTCAAGTCAAAAGGAGCGCTGGAAAAACCGGGTCTAGTAGACAGTATACATTCTCGGAGGCCCGGTCTGCTGCCGCCAGGGGAAGGCTAAAATTGGCCGAGGAGGATCGGAAGAGAGAGCGAATGCGACAGTAAGCGAAGGGAAGAAAATCGACAGATTCGACAGCAGACCGAAGGAATGAGGACTCAGATGCAGGAAAGAAAAGAGAGGCAGGCAGAGACGAGCTGAGAAGGTTGAAGGAATTGGGGAGATCAGATTGGCGCCGCCAGTCACGAGAGGAGAGAGGATCGGCACTGTCCAAAGGCGGCTGGCCAAGACTACACTCAGGAACAAAGAGATCGATCAACATTGTTTTTTCGCCTTTTACGAGAATAATATGCAGTGTGTGTGGTAGAATTCATGCATAAATGCCGAACTATGAGCATCATCGGCAGGCTGCATGGCTGAATATTGGTTGCGATTGTGATAAGGGCTGTGGTGTGCCTGGCAGCCTCTCTGCCCCTGAATAGCACCGAGTCCCCGAAGACCAGACCGTGGGGGCCAGCCCTTGCTGCGGAAAAGTGTTGCACATGCCTGTCATGGTGTTTAGGTTTATTTTATAGTATATAGTTATTTCAGTATCTTTAAGCTTCTTCACCCCACAATATCGAAACCTCACTGGGGGAAATTTAATAACAGGAGTGGCCGATATGCGGAGAAATGATCCGACCACGAACATCTGATTGCGACTGAAACGCTGCCAGTACCAACCCAACCGAGGATCGCTGTCCTGATTCCTGATCAAATCTCGTCTCATGGCGAAACAGCCCCCGGTCAATAGTGGTCCTTATCGCTTGGCGAGGTCCATAATGCGACCCTATTTATCGAGTTGCATCGCCGGGTCCGGTTGATTTGACTTGTCACTCTTCAGTCTTCACCCATACTTCGCACTCTGAGATGGCGCCCGATGCCCATGCGAGCACCGTCGAGCTGCCCCCATCTGGGCCGGTTTACAAGGTCTACAAGCGGCGATTCTTCGGACTAGCGCAGCTTGTTTTGCTGAATGTTATTGTGAGCTGGGATGTACGTTTATCGCATTGTTCTCTGCGGAGGGGTTGTATAGGCGCTAGGCTAACCCCCGCAGTGGTTGACCTTCTCCGCCGTCTCTGAGACCGCCGCTGAATACTATGGAGTCTCTGAGAGTGCCATCAACTGGCTGAGTACAGGATACCTATTTGCCTTTTGTGTCTCGAGTCCGTAAGTACGCCGTTAAGCCCCATTCTTGTCGCATTACTGAGAAGTATATCATGACCTAGCGTCGTTATCTTTACGCTCAACAAAGGCGGCCCCAAGCCAGCTATCATTGTCACCTCATCTCTCCTTCTAGTTGGAAACTGGATTCGATATGCCGGAGCTAAAGCGAACGGAGGTATCTTCGGCCTTACTATGTTCGGCCAAATCCTTATCGGCTTGTCCCAGCCATTCTGTCTAAGCGCCCCAACGCGGTATAGCGACCTCTGGTTCTCAGACCATGGACGAACAAGTGCAACTGCAGTAGCAACTCTAGCTAACCCGCTCGGCGCTGCACTGGGCCAACTGATCAACACATTATGGGCGGAAGAGCCTTACGAAATCCCAGACATGGTCCTATACATTTCAATCATGGTCAGTATACCAATAAGTCACCCATCCAACACGAGAGAAAGAACCCCAAGAACTAACAAACCACAAACAGGCAACAGTAGCATGCATCCCCTCCTTCTTCATCCCCTCGCAGCCCCCAACACCCCCCAGCGCCTCCTCCGCAACGCCCAAAACCCCCCTCCTCCCAGCCCTCCGCCAACTCCTCGCAACGCTCGAATTCTACCTAATCCTCGTCCCCTTCGGCGTCTACGTCGGCTTCTTCAACAGCGTCTCGTCCCTCGTAACCCAAATCCTCTCACCGCACGGATACAGCGAAACAGACTCCGGCATCGCAGGCGGGATCCTCATCATTGTCGGGCTCGTCTCCTCAGCTATATTATCGCCCCTAACAGATAAATACAAGCACTACCTCGGCACAATCCGCACGCTTGTCCCCATTGTCGCTGTTTCCTATATATCGCTCATCTTTGCACCCGGTAGTCCCGCTGGGATTGGACCGTCGTACGTCGTGATGGCGATACTCGGCGCGTCAAGTTTCGGTCTTCTCCCTGTGGTGCTAGAATATCTCGTTGAAATCACGTACCCGTTTTCTCCTGAGATCGGGAGCACGATTTGTTGGACGGCGGGCCAATTACTCGGTGCCGTGTTCATTCTTATTCAGGATGCGTTGAAGGCCGGACAGGACACGAATCCACCACTGAATATGCGTAATGCGCTTATATTCTCGGCGGTCGTGGCGTGTGTTGCGGCGCCGTTGCCGATTTGCATTGGGTTATTTGGACGGGATGTTAGGAGGCGCAGGCTGGATTTTGATCGGGGCGTTAACCTTGATGAGGTGGAGATTGAGCAGGTTGAGAGTGTTAGAAGCGAGACCGGTGCTGGTAACACTGGGAATATTGTGAGTGTTGAAGGTGGATCTGGGAAATCGAGATTTGATATCGGGTTGAAGTTTCCTTGGGGGAAGAATTGATGATATTCGATGTGTTGATTGTTGATTTCTGTGGGTATAGCGGTTTATGAGGCGCTGGGCGTTTCTCCTGTATGTGGTCGTGATATCGATCCTAGTCTGGGTTAATGATATCTTGTCTTGATCAATTGCACGTCATCCATTCTCTGTGATGTTGATCCAGAGCGAAACAAACAGTATAAAGAGATATAGAGCGAAGTAGTCTAGCGAGAAGTAGCATTTCTAAAACACAAGTAGATATGATATAAAAAAGGCGGAGACCAGCTATCTGTACATACACATTAAAGGACCGTGACACAAGACGAAAGTTATATCCGTCCGTATCATCCTTCAATCTCTAAGCGCAAAAGTCGACATAAAAAAGAGGAACAATGATACAGTATCCCAATCCCAGACGAGGAGCAGTGAGTGAGCACTGCTGGCTTTTTATATTTTGCATGCGTTCCGGAGGTGTCGTTGCCCGGTTATGGTTGACGTTATTGGCAGAGTCTCGTTATTCCGGGGGTGAAGAAACCGAGGTCAGGGATCGTTTCAGCGTGTCTCCTTATTTGAGAGCCTTGAAGAGCTTGGGGGCGGCGCACTGGGTGGCGCAGTGGGCGAGGTGGAAGACTATTGAGAAGTTATAAGTTAGTTGAGACCCGGGGAGAAAGAGGAAGGTATTTGCGCAAGAGGTTGTACGTACACTCCTCAACGCAGTCCTCCTTGGGACCCTTGTAGTCCTCGTCCTCCTGCTGCGAGGTTACGCGCTCGACGCACTCGTCGTAGTGGTGCTTGTAGGGGGCGCACTGAGCGGAGTTGGCGCATTCTAGAAAATACGATGTTAGTAGATGATGCTTTCAAAGTATGATGATGATTGTATGGCTTGTCCGGCCTCAATGGCCCAGAATATGCGATTTTGATATGCGTCACCGCACCAAACGGCAAGCCGCACACACCGATCGCGACAAAACAAACAAGCAAGACAATCAATTGAAGCAACTGAGTAAACTCACCCTCCTCGAGCTTGGGCTTAATGTCCTCAGGCTCCTCCTCCTCTTCCTCTTCTTCTTCCTCCTCTTCCTCCTCTTCACCCTCCTCAGCGTCCTCGCCCTTCTCCTCCTCGGAGCTCTCCTCGGGGGTATCCTCAGCAGAGTCCTCGCTCTTCTCGGAGCTCTCCTCTTCAGCCTTGTCGTCGGCCTTCACCTCAGGCTCCTCCTGCTGGGCGCTGGACTCTTCCTTGTTCTCAGCGGGAGCCTCAGCCTGGGCCTCGGGGAAGCCCCAGGAGGAGATGACATCGGAGAAAAAGTCGGTAAGACCCATTTTGGACCGGTCTGGGATGTCAATTGATGAGACTGGAAGGTCGGGGGTAGGTGGGTGGGTGAGTGGGTGGACGGGGTAGCGACTAACGAGCGAGGTTGGTGCAGTGAGGATTGGGTGGTTTTGACGAAGCTGCGGTGGTCTTCCCGAGCAGGGAAAATCGGAACGCCCCGGCCGCCGACGAGTGCTGGGCGAATGCAATCATCAGCCACGTGATTGGTTGATGCGCTTTGGCAGGAACATCAACTTTGGCATCGTATGTCCTTGTGTTTACGGATGCTGTTGACTGAACAACAAGGATGTAAACATTTATGATTGGCTTCATTCTCAACCCTTCTGATTGAACTGAATATATTGTTTCTTATATATTTCTCTTTCGCTGCTATATATAAGCAAAGAACTGCTATGTTTCTAGCGACCCACAACGGTGTCCGTGGCATGCAGTACGATGGTGTATGGCTTGAAAGAGATATTATTTCGAGCTTCAAGGATTAGCTAAATTACCTATCTATGACTATTATACTCAGTAAGCCCAACATCCGGTCTCACATTCCACGTCCCATTCCGCATGCCAAATATTATGATTTCCTCCCGACTCACAGGTCTCAAAATTCAACTGCTGACCACAAATAGCCGTGTCGTTAAACCACTTAAACCACTCAGCTTTTCCAATCTTCAACCAACCGTTCCAAGTCTCTTTGTGCTCAAGTCTCAAGCAAGCAGTTCCACATAGATCGTATTCGTCCTTTTGCGAGATGAATTTGAAAATCGCGCCGCTAATCGTGTCCTGCTCAGCAGTTGTATGGCAGTCGGGGCCAGTAGCGTAGTAATCCCACCGGAAGCCATCATTTGTTTGCCCTTTGAGATGGCCGCAGTCCGCAGGTCAGACTGCCGTGTGATGTTGGTGGCTAACTGAGTGGCAAGCTGAACGGCAGCGCCGAGGCTATCGATTGTCGCGCACATGGAGTCTCGATCGGACTCGCAGACTTTGGCAGGAGTGCGGGAGACAAGACGATGCGTGGTATATTTGCCGTTTGAAAAAGTGGCTAGATCAAGGTCGGTGCCCTTTTCGAGGTCGTACGATACCCACTGGTCTGGCAAGTTTGTCGTTTGATGGATGTCGACATTGGTGTCGGCGTCACCTGGGATGGCAGATACAGAGGTGAATGTGATGCTTAACACCAGGGCCACTGCTTTGAAGTACCGCATGATTGAGGCGAATCTCAAGCAAAGTAGAAAGCTGATATTGGCAGATGACCCTGTGATGTTGCCTGGAAAGGGAGTAGATAAAGTGCAAAACCGATTGAGGTCAGGAGGAGACACAGGAATGGTCTAACAATAGTTGTTGAGAAGTAATAGAGAAGTGGTAGAAGGTGCTGGGAGACTGTTACCTTATATAAGTAGGTAGATTTGGTCACCCAGGCACGTTGGGCAGGTCCGAACCTGGTCGTTGCTGGCAATGACCGGCATCTTTTATAGCCGTAGTAGCTATCCAAGTCCATTAGCTGATATCCATACATGATCAGACATCGACTACACTTAGCCGCCGAGTGTAGATGGACTGATGTGACTTTCTAAGAAAGCTCAAACGCCCGGCTTGTCATCCAGTCCAAGGCCATGCAAAGCAGCGCAGCATGCTTTACTGCAGGGAAGTATTCTACAAAGACAACTACTGGACAGTTTGGAAATACAACCTTCGCTAGCTAGTGCATGGGAGAGAACTTATCAGGGAACTGGAATTAGAAGTACCAATGTGGTGGTATGCTAATCAGACATTATGCCTTTCCCGCTGTCAATCATCAGCTCGCCCGGCGTAGTCTTTCTTCGAGCTCATTGGCGACACTTTGCTGCTGTACTTCTTCATATCCCGGTGGTGGTTCTTGGGGTTCGCCACCAGCCTCCGAAGGGCTGCGCCGATTCCGGACACTGTTCTCGTTATCGACCCTTAGCCCACCTTGAGGGGCAGAGTAAGCGGGTAGGTCTTCGAGGTGAACACCGGCCATGTTGACGTCCCTAGCTCCTCGGCCACTCTCACGAGTAATTTCCACGGCTTGCTGAAGGCGCTCCTTTATCCTCTCAAATTGCGAGTGAAAATCAAAAGCCCCGCCGTCTTTGAAAGTAACCTTTAGATGCACCGCGACCAGAGACGAAGGAATCCCGCCACCGGCTACCGGTTGAACAACAGCGTTCCACGCATTTGGCCCAAAGAATGGTGAAGAGACATGTGAATCATGCAAATTGAGAAGCGGAGCTGAGAATGACTGTAGTTGATCGGATTCTTGAGCAGGCAGATATACTACCTAAAGTGTTCTTGTTAGCATGATGCTTCTCTTTGAGCAGGCACACAAGAAAACGAAAAGGACTATACCCTCTGATTCGTTAGATAGATGTGGCCGGTACTACTTTGAAGTGATATCGACTCCGAGCCTGTATATGATGGGGGTGGCTGTAAGGCGAAGCTTGTGCGAGGAGGAGAAGTGTATATCAAGCGCTCGTTTGGCAGATGAACAAAGCCTTTGCGCTCATCCAGCATCACCCAACTATCTCATCAGTCAGTCCTGTTATACTTGTAAGAGTACCTAACCCTCTGATAGAACCAGCTGTCCTGCTGCTGGGCCACCACATACACCGCCCCCAAAAGCAGCAACAGCTAAAGCCCGATGCAGCCAAGGGATGAGGCAGTCCAAAAGTGGTCTCTATAGAGTCAGGAAGTGGGGCTTATCCACATACTTGATCGACATCTTCCCCGGGGAACTGTGAGAGTCGAAACTCGGTACTCCGTCTGATATCAAATTTCGAGAGGCTCTGGATGTATGGGGGAGCAGTATGGGCGACGCTAAGCGGGGGACTGTTTATGGCGTCTTGCGCGGGCAAATGAAGATGCGGTACGTAACGGTCTGGAACGGGCCGACTGTCGTTTTGCTCTCGAGGATTCGGAGCCTCGGATGTCTGGACTTTTCCCTGGTTCTGTACCCTGGATTTTGGCCTTGGTCGAGATAAAGATGGATGAGCTCAGTAGTGAAGCAGAAATGTGTTCAGGAATCCATGCTATCCCGTCTTCCCCGCGGTCTTTCAGTGTTCCGCTTAGCTTACCGCATACGTAATTCCGGTATTTATTCCCGTTTTTTTTTTTTGCCTGAGGCAAGCTTTGCAGCATCCCCGGATGTCAAACTATGCACAGAGCCACAGACGGCTCGGGAGTTATTGGAGAACATATCCATAATCTGGGCACGGTCATGCCACTGCTGAACCCTTCTTGCTCCGCGTTTTTGGTCCTGCAACGCCACGCAACAGGTTTTATTTCTCAGTCTCCATGGATGTGGGCACCATACCTGAAATCGCACCTTTGCTGTGCAGGAGACATACCAAGTACCCAGCGGAGATAACAAGCATCTCAATTGTAACATACCCATGAATCGACATGAAAGTCGGATGCTTCTTGTGATTTCTGCGTGGTTCCACCCCACGACCTCCATTGTAGTACTACTGTACTAGGCTGGTGAAAGCGTATTCGGCTGTTGTCTAAGAGTAATTGACTTCTGCGCGACACTGGGACGATCGTGGAGGAACTATGGAGAAAGCATATCGGTTGGATTCTGGCAGGGAACTCTATATCAGTTACTTGGAGATACATAAGATTACGCCTCGTGTCCAAGTCACCAATCCGTGTGTTTTGTGTAGTTTTTGACATTCCTTATGCCAAGGACTCGAGCGATATGTAATGGTATTACCACCAACGGCTCCCCCACCATCAAAAAATTACCACCTTCCGTCGCATCCAGACTCCGACAATCCCAGTCAATCCCAACTGACCTAGCACTGTCACGTCACATGCGCTACTGCCTTGCAAGTTCTGTTGAGGCCACCCTGCCTTTCATCCTCTACTCACACGAGAGGTAGCTCTCTGACGTCCAAGGCATATCTTGGATTCAAATCGCGCGATACAGCTTCAGCTGAGCTGCTTACAGGGGCGGGATATGCGGTCATATCTCTCTTTGTTCACGCGTGCTGCTTCCGCAACCTGAACCAACCTCGCTCAGCTTCATCAGCAGATGAGGAGCTTTGGTTGAGATTCCTGCATTGATTTATACCCTCGTTCTACCTCACAGAACTCTTATCTCGAGGGTCTCTTGACTGTCTTTTTTGACGTCATGGCGAAGCCATACATTCCGCCCTTGATCGGGTGGTTATACGATCTGGTGCTATGGACTTTTTCAGTCCTAGTTGATCTCTTCTTCCGCGAGGTTCATCCTCGTGGATCATGGAAGGTCCCTCGGAGGGGCCCAATGATTATTGTGGCAGCCCCTCATGCCAACCAGGTACGATTTATCAAGGTCTTGCTCGTGTGCCTGTCACTCACCATGGACTCACTGATTTTAGTTTGTCGATTCGTTGATCCTTATGCGCGCACTGCGCACCGAGGCGCACCGCCGAATCTCATTCCTGATTGCAGAAAAGTCATTTCGCCGCAAGTTTATTGGTCTTCTGGCGAGGGGTATAGGAACCGTGCCTGTGTCTCGAGCAATGGATATGTTGAAGCCCGGACAAGGCACCATATACCTCCCCGATCCGGTTAATGAGCCCAAACTTCTACGTGGTGTTGGAACAAACTTTGAGGCCGCAGGATACGAGAAGGACGGCACAATCGCGCTACCAACGATCAACGGGACGTCACATAGTGAAAGTATTGCCGAAATTCGCGGACCGGAGGAGTTAGTCCTCAAGAAGCCTTTCACACACAAGGATGCTCTATTCCAGTTGACCGGCCGAAAGGACATCACAGACGATGGAAAGTTCACTGGGGAGGCGATTGATAAAGATCCTGATTTCAAGGGCTCCAAGTTCAAGGTGGCGCCTCATGTGGATCAGAGTGCAGTGTATGATGCAGTCTTTGGAAGGCTCCTTGCTGGCGGATGTATCGGTATTTTCCCGGAAGGAGGTAGTCACGATCGCCCGGATTTGCTTCCCCTCAAACGTATGTTATCTTTGTCCTAATTGGATATGTTGAAAACTAACATCGGCCTAGCTGGCGTGGCTCTAATGGCTCTTGGTACATTGGCCGAAAACCCCGACTGTGGTCTGAAAATTGTGCCCTGTGGAATGAACTACTTCCACGCTCACAAGTTCCGTTCCAGGGCAGTGATTGAATTCGGTAATCCCGTAGAGGTTCCTAGAGAATTAATCGAAAAGTACAAAAGTGGAGACAGGAGAGGAGCTGTTGGCCCCCTATTGGACTTGATATACCAGAGTCTCGTCGCGGTGACTGTAACTAGTCCTGATTATGAGACATTGATGGTGCGTTCATTGATCTTATCCATGGTTGAACCTCGTACTAATGAGTTTCAAGGTTATTCAAGCTGCACGTCGTCTGTACAACGTCAAGGGCAAGAAGCTCCCGCTTCCAATGGTTGTTGAGCTGAACCGCCGTCTCGTCAAAGGTTACTCGCACTTCAAAGATGACCAGCGGATCGTGGACTTGAAGAAATCGATTGCCGACTATAACAAAGAATTGCGACTTTTGGGCATCCGAGACCACCAGGTTGAATATGCGAAATTCTCAATCATCAAGGTTGTCGCCACATTGATTTATCGACTGGTTAAATTAGCGCTTCTCACCATTGGGACTTTACCTGGGCTTCTGCTCTTTACCCCGGTTTTCATCACGACAAAGTTGATCTCGATCAAAAAGTCAAGGGAAGCGCTCGCAGCCTCAACAGTGAAGCTCCAAGGCCGCGATGTGATGGCAACCTGGAAACTTCTTGTTGCTCTTGCCTTCGCCCCCGCCCTCTACTGGTTCTATTCCTTGCTGTTCACTTATTGGGCGTACCGTAACCGGATCAATGGTTATGTCCCCGAGTCTGTGCCGCTGTGGTCATTCGTACCCATCGGCTTGGTCTTGTTCCCGGTCATCACATTTGCTGCTCTGCGTATTGGCGAGATTGGCATGGATATCATCAAATCTCTGCGTCCGTTAATCTTGTCGCTCAATCCGTCGTCGGCCAATACCCTGGTCAAGCTTCGTTTGCGACGCGCTGCGCTCGCTCGGCAGGTCACCGACACCATCAATACGCTCGGTCCCGAACTATTCCCAGACTTTGATGCTGCAAGGATTGTGACCGATCCTTTCCGCGAGCTCAACCGGCAAGCCGACAACCTGGAGAACGAACAACCACCGAGTGTGGAGATCCGAAGGGCGAGCACAGTGAACTTCGACGAAGGTTCAGCTGCTCAGGAGCCTCTTCCTAGGAACGAGTCGTTCCACAACCTTGCGAACTTTGGATTCTTCTCGACCAGGCCCTCTAGCCGCAATCGCAGCCGCAGCAACAGCCGTAGCAGCTCGTTCGGAGGACTACCCGGCACCTCTGGGCAGCAGCTGAAGCCCCTCAGCCAGCTTTCAGCCAAAGAAGGGCTTGATGAGGTGGGCTCGAAGATTCGAGATGCGATGCGCGAAAGAGGAGCGCGCCGGCGAAGCGAGGATAATAGCAGCTGGGACATGGCCAGCTCTGGGCCTGGGACGCCGTACAGCGAGGAAGGCCGAAAGGATATATAAAAAACCACATGACATGAACTAGACCCTTACAGGGTCATTCAGCCTGTAATGACAGCGGGGGAGTTGGGCGTTTCATTACTGTATTTTGTACTTTCTTTTCCTTGTTCCACTGTATCTAGGATGGATTCCGTAGTAAATGAGACAATCTTAGCGGCGAACCATGGCCTTATCAGCGCATATAGGAGTAAATCAGAGCCTTCTCTGAGCTCTTCACATTCATCTGCAGCACCCCGCACTCAACAGCGCATACTTGTTGAATGTTGAGGAGGAGGAGCGGAGATGGCAGCCTCGGACCGCAGGCAAAGGCAGCCCTCACACGTGCCGCAACCGTGGGCCAGACTTGCGACCCACAACCACTCGCTGGCTGGATCGACCGACGCAATCATGAAATAGATTCGCTCGATGTCTTCACGATAACCATACACCAGCTTGTTTCTCCAGTCGCGGAAGCAAAGCATCTCATCAAGGCGGCCGTTGTCTACTTTCTTTGCTTTTTCCTTTTTTCCAGGTATGGATCACCGCCCCCAGGCTTGCTCGTTTGTCGTCAGATCTTCGAAAACAGTGTAGCCTGCTAGCTACGCCCACTCAACCCCCAAGTCCAACCTTGCTGACGTTCTTTGGCCACCTTTTATCAGTTGCATTATACCCTCGAGCTTAAAAGTTGTCTCAGAATCGGCGCGGCATTTCCTCTGACTACTTAGACCTGCATCGGTTCCTTTCGTTCCCCGTCACACGCGACAGCCGACAGCCGTTCTAGCTATTTTACACCGATCTTATTCTTGACACCGACTTAATACGGTCATCAGACCTTATACATATATTTCTACTTATATTACTATTGCTGCTGTCGTACGATTCTACGCTTCGAAATGGCCACGTCAATGCACCTTTCTCGGCTCCGGAATTGGTTCCTTGCATCACCCCCCATCGAGTATGCGATCTCCAAACTCCGAGACCTCCTGGTTGGAGCACTTCGACAGGGGCCAGTTCCACAACATATTGCTTTTATTATGGATGGAAACCGAAGATTTGCCCGAACTCACGGGATCGAAACGGTGGAGGGACATAATCTGGGGTTTGAGGCGCTGGCACGGGTAAGTAATTGGGCTAAATTTAGAGCATGAGGGGTCATCTTTGGCTTCTTGAGCTCTTCACATCTTACCTGTTTTTGATCTGGTGTACTAACGCTGTTCCTCTTTGTACAGATACTTGAGGTATGCTACCGGAGCGGAGTACAAGTCGTCACGATCTACGCTTTCAGCATCGAGAACTTCAAACGGTCGAAATTTGAGGTTGATGCTCTGATGGAGATGGCTAGGGTCAAGCTATCGCAGATGGCACAGCACGGTGAAATCTTGGATCGCTATGGGGCAAGAGTACGGGTGCTTGGTCGTTTAGACCTACTCCGGCCCGACGTGCTCGCGGCAGTCGACCGTGCCGTCGACATGACAAAGAATAACGGCGAACGTGTTTTGAACATCTGTTTCCCCTACACCTCGCGCGACGAGATCACTGGAGCAATTCGTGAGACGGTGGAAGAGTACAGCACACCGCTGCGCTCGACTCGCTCGGCGCTTTCACTTTCGCGGACACCGTTCTCGGAAGACCACATCGCGCAGAATATTCGGGCCCGAACCGCAAACGGAAAGTCGGAGGATTCAGGTCCAGAGTCTGATGCTGTATCAGAATCATCCACGCTTGGAGAGGACGATGCTCAGAAGCCAAACCAGCAGCACAAGGTCTTCCAGTCTGAATCTGCTCTCTCATCTGCTGCTACGCTTCACCTGCCGGAGCATTTATCGAAAGGCCGAACGACAGAGTCCACCGGGTCCGAGCCGCCGGTGTTCAGATCACCAGAGACAATTACACGCCAAACGCTGACAGAGCACATGTTCACCCGCGACAACCCTCCTCTTGACCTATTGATCCGTACATCCGGAGTTGAACGTCTGAGTGACTTTATGCTCTGGCAATGTCATGATGAAACCGAGATTGCATTCCTAGACATCCTATGGCCCGAGTTCGATCTGTGGCAGTTCTTGCCCGTGCTTCTCAAGTGGCAGCGAAGAGTCTCTAAGGCACGAAAGAACCCAGATGCCGAAGGGAACTTTGATGGGGACTATCAAGACTCCGCAGAAGAGAGCAGAGAGGAACTCGTTGTGAGCTCGGGTGCCAAGCCGAAAAGCTTATAATACCAATTGATACCCTGATATACTTAGAGTCTCGCGCTTGGGTATAGCATTAGAATTCTGGAGTTTATGGTCGTTTCGTTCTGTAGAGATGATAGGGCGTCTGTTGATAGTATACAGTTGATATGAACATACAAACGGCAGTAGCTGCGGTTGCCCGGCTTGCAAAATAAACATGCTATCTTTTCCTGATACAGCAAATCAATGTCAATTATTTATAATACTACTGCTAACAGCCCTCATCACGTTTTATAGTTGGAGACTTGGAGTAGCTCCGATACCGCATGAGATAAGTTCACGTGATCATCCCACAGTGCGGCGGGGATACCCAACTTTTGAGAGCTTCTCCATGACTCACTTGATCCCCTCTTCTCAGTATAATCTCCATATATCCCAATCGTCACAATGGTCAAGCAAGTCGCTGGTTCCAAAGTCCTTCTTTTGGGCTCTGGCTTCGGTATGTTCGCCCGCCCTCCTGCCACTTTTTGGAAGAACCCCGCATCGACCACGATCATAACTGTGATTTTATTTTACTAACTGATACTCTCTTATATAGTCACCAAGCCTACCGTCGAGGTCCTTAGCAAGGCCGACGTCGAGGTCACTGTCGGTACGTACTCGAGTCGCGATTGAAAGCTCAATTGAGCTCCGTGCCCTCCTTACCCCGCGGTCCATAAATCATGATGCCATCAGAGAAACAAGACATTGACGAGGAATTGCTGTGATGTACAGCCTGCAGAACTCTCGAGAGCGCCAAGAAGCTCTGCGAAGGCTTCAAGAACACCAAGGCCATTTCCCTTGATGTCAACGACGACAAGGCCCTCGATGCCGCCCTCAGCCAGGTCGACCTGGCCATCTCCTTGATCCCTTACACTTTCCACGCCCAGGTGATCAAGTCGGCCATCCGCACCAAGAAGCATGTTGTTACCACATCCTACGTCTCCCCCGCTATGATGGAGTTGGACCAGCAGTGCAAGGATGCTGGCATCACTGTCATGAACGAAATCGGTCTGGACCCTGGTATCGACCACCTCTACGCCGTCAAGACCATCGACGAGGTCCACAAGGAGGGTGGTAAGATCACCTCTTTCCTCTCCTACTGCGGTGGTCTCCCCGCCCCCGAGTGCTCCGACAATCCGCTCGGCTACAAGTTCTCCTGGTCCAGCCGTGGTGTCCTCCTTGCTCTCCGTAACGCCGCCAAGCTCTACAAGGACGGCCAGGAGATTAGCATCGCTGGTCCTGACCTCATGGCCACTGCTAAGCCCTACTACATCTACCCCGGCTTCGCCTTTGTCGCCTACCCCAACCGCGACTCCACCCCCTTCCGCGAGCGCTACCAGATCCCCGAAGCCCAGACCCTCGTCCGCGGTACCCTCCGCTACCAGGGCTTCCCCGAGTTCATCAAGGTCCTCGTCGACATTGGCTTCCTTGAGGACGATGCCCGCGACTACCTTTCTTCCCCCATCGCCTGGAAGGAGGCCACCCAGAAGATTCTCGGCGCCACATCCACCTCCGAGAAGGACCTCGAGTGGGCCATCTCCTCTAAGACCGCCTTCCCCAACAACGAGGAGCGCGACCGCATCATCTCCGGTCTTCGCTGGATCGGTGTCTTCTCCGACGAGAAGATCACTCCCCGCGGTAACCCCCTCGACACCCTCTGCGCCTCTCTCGAGCAGAAGATGCAGTACGGCCCCGAGGAGCGTGATCTCGTCATGCTCCAGCACAAGTTCGGCATTGAGCACAAGGACGGCTCCAAGGAGACCCGCACTTCCACGCTCTGCGAGTACGGTGTTCCTGGTGGGTATTCGGCCATGGCTAAGCTTGTTGGTATCCCTTGCGGTGTTGCTGTCAAGTTGGTTCTTGACGGCACTATCTCTGAGAAGGTATGTTCCAGCCCTTGTAATAACATGTTGCATTGACTAACATGTTGAATAGGGTGTTCTCGCTCCCATGACCTGGGACATCTGCGAGCCTATCCAGAAGACCCTCAAGGAGGAGTACGGCATTGAGATGATCGAGAAGACTCTGTAAATGTCTACTCTTGGAGAGTAACGAATATAAAAATGACCATCTAAAAGAATAGAAAGGACTTTACAGAATGAGAAATGATCCATAGAAATCATTCATGCCAATTTCGTAGACATCCTATTACCATTCTCCATAGAAATAACCCTAACTCCCAGCATCACCATAACCATCACCATACCCATTAACGCCTAACCATATCATTACACAGATCATCAAATCTAAGTCTCAAACATCTTCCCCGTACTAACATTAACCCTCGTCCACCCCCTTCCCTCCACCACCGCCTCCAAAAACCTAACAGGCCAATACAAATGATAAAGCACGAAAAACGGCACCGGGTCCCAGAAGTCCCAGACTGCATCCCAACTTTCCTTTCCCTCGAACTCGAAATCAAGGAATGACGCCCAGAATGCGGCTCTCTTCTCTCTGGCGTCTTGGAATAAAGCATGCATTTGCGCGCTCGGGAATCGAGGCCTTGTTGAAGAATCTAGCAGGTTGAGGGGGCAGTTTAGGAAGGGTTCTTTGCAGGTGCGTAGGATGTCTCTGATTAAGGCGGGAACGAGCGTAAGGGGTGGGTATATCAGGAACATAACAAGGTTATGCCCTGTCCAGTGGTATGATTTTGGGGCGTGGGGCGTTGGTCTTGGTTCCTGCGGGTTGTAGTATTGTGGGTGATGGACGCCTTCATCCCCAGTTCCATTGGGATGGGCCTTCCCATTCCCATTGACAGTCTCATCCCCCTCCATCGCAGAAAGATACCTCCCCGCCACCCCCCAATCCTCAGAAAACAGCACAACAGCCGTATGAACGCGCGGGTTACACTCAATCGCATACAATCCCGCCTCCTCGTCCATATCATCTACTACAAACCCCTCCCCCACCTGCCGCTGAATAAAGTCGAAGCTGAGATGCCCGTTTACGGCCTGTGCGCCGAATTCCTCAACGAGAGCGGAGATGATTTTGTTCGTGAAGTCCTCCATTTGGGTGTACGCGGGGGTTGTAGGCGGCAATGCCGTATAGTGCATTAGCATACTTGATGACTTGACGGCCGTGAATGCCTGCAGGGTGCCGTTGACAACTAGGGCATGTGTTGCGTATTCGGGGCCTCTAATGAATTCCTGTAGTAGGATTGGAGAATCAGGTGTGATTGAATGTGCCAGTTCCTGTCTGGAGAGGTAAGCCCTTGTTTCCTCGGGAGTTGCCAGAGGCAATAGAGAAGCGGAATTTAGGAACTCGTCGCGTTTCTTATCGTCTACCCCCAATGGCTTCAGGATGAAACTCCTTTGTGCCTTGGCGACTTTCACACGCTGGTTGTTTTCTCCTGCGTAGTGGGATAGCAGGCACTCGACTTGGCCTGCTGATGTGCATAGGTGCGAGATTGGATGCGGGAGGCCGAGCGAGGCGATATACTGAATGAAGGAGTCCTTGCAATGTAGCCTTTCAACTATGCGCTCTGGAAATTGGATGGCGTGGAATAGGTGCCCGTCAGGCTCAGAATCAGCCCGTGCTTTCGCGAGTTCAGCGACAGACCCATCATCAACTTCATGCACAACACCACTGCAGCTTATCCATAGATTCACCCTTTCATTTCGGATAATTTCGAGTAGTGATCGCTTGTAGTGGAAGCTACTTCCACCATCGAGGCGATAGAACTCTGATATGGCGCGGGTATATCGCCCGGGTGAAGTAAAGGGCACAGGCTCGATATCTGCGCCGATAATGCGGTACCTTGCTCTTGTTTTCGTTGCGTGTTTTGCGAGAAGGCGTGCGATTACTAGGCCTTTTGTCATGGATATGCCGGTCACTAGTATTGTTTTCTCTGGACCGCGACGGAGGGGTGGGGGGTAGAGTTTGAACCATTTGTATTCGGTGTGGCGGGAGAGGATGAGGCATGCGAGGGTTATTGTTGCAGTATAGGGGAGGAGGAAGAAACTTAGGGAGATGAGACCGGTGCTTTTGAGCATCGTGCCTATGTTTAGGGAATCCATCTCTTGAGGTTGGTACGCATACCAGGACACGATGCCGAGATTAATGGACGGGAAGTGGTAACTAGGAAAGTAGTAAAGTGTGTAATCTGCATTTAAGCTTGTTTAAGGTTCCTATGCATATACGTCATTGACTCGGATCTTTATTCCCTTTCCTCGCCTATGCATTTCGTAATCTCGACGCCGTCCTGCTCAAGTTAGTTGTGAAGATAGGTATACAAAATGGAAGATAGGGCTGGGCTATCTTACTGGCTCCCCTGTCGGTTCTGCACCTTCCACCAGTTTGCTCATATACATCAGATTTGGATTACCGGTATACTGCCCTGTAGCCATTACGCCGTACCTCTTCACATACTGGTCCACTGACTCCTTTGGCATGGTCTTGCTCACTGCTAACTCCTCGAGCTCTAGGCCATTTCTCTTCTCGTCCACACTACTCCGGACATACTTCAGATACGGCGGGTTTCCAGGGTAAATAACATTGTCAGCGGCAATAACCGACTTTGGCGCAATTAGTCTCAGCTGCTCGCACAGCTTCAAGTCGGTCACGTATGCCGGCTTGTAGTGGTCGAGGAACAAGAGGTCAATCTTGTCGAGCACGGAATCAACATGGAGGCGCATGATACCTTCGCTGCCGGAGCCGACGACGACTTTAACAGCATCTGATAGGCCGGCTAGACCGACTAATGCCATCGATACTGCTGCAAAGATGGGATTCTTTTCTATGCTGTAGTAGCGTGCGTTTCCGCCGCTTGCTTTTCGGACGGCATTGCCGAACATGATCGCAGAATAGCCAATATAGCCGCCCAATTCGACCTGAAATAATTAGCACTTTGATATGCAATATTGCAGGCGACCTGACCATGGTGTTTGGCTTTACGTCTGCTATCAGATCGCAAACAATCTGGCCCTTTTCTTGGCCCACATTCATCAGGTACTTTTTCGTCCGGCCATACTCGTCAATTGCATCCAGAACCCTCTCCGGACTGTTCCGGATACTTTCCAGGTCTGGATGTTCGTATACAAAGTGCAGCAGCTCGATCTCGCGGCCATCGTCGAAGAAATCCGCATTCGTCTCCTTGGCCACATAGCCACCCAGATCGGGAAATCGAACCATTTCGGCTGGCGAGTGATCAATGATGTCCACCTAGGTTGTGGTGTTGATGATATAAGATGTATAGGTAAAGTTGAAGATGTTCTAGAATCGCACGTCAACAGACGGTCATACATCGACATCGACCGGGTCGACGCGGATGCAACCGAGGGGTGTTCTACTGTCCGCATCCGGTATAAACATATGGTCTCAACATCAAGCGCAATTGGCAGACACCAGAGAGTCATTGACGTCGCCTGACGTCGCCTGACGCGGTGGTTAAGATTGACTCCGATCGTGATGGTGGGCCAACTGTATCGAACTTTATCTAGGGCTCTGCAGCCCTCGTCCCCGTCATAGTCTGCCAGCCAGAGACCGTCCTTCATCCGACCATCCACTTACCACTATACACAATGTCAGACCTCAAGGCTACCGTCTCCGAGACCAGAAATGGCTTCCACGTCACGGGCTACGAGAAAATCGAGTACAGCTTCAGCTTTCTCGACGGCGTCTTCGACCCGCAGAACTATGACCTGGCTAGCCTCTATGAGCGCTGGGGTCGCTGTCTCGCCATAATGGACAAGAACATCTTTGATCTCTACGGCGACCAGATGCAGCGGTACTTTGACTATCATGGTCTCGAGCTACAAGTCCACCAGACCATGATTGGCGAAAAGGCCAAGTCCCTCGAGACATTCACGAACATTGTGGACTCGATGACTGATTTCGGGCTTATTCGCAAGGAGCCTGTTCTGGTTGTGGTATGTTCAATCAAATCACCATATAGTATCTATTGATAATAATTGATTGTCCAGGGAGGAGGCCTCGTCACCGACGTCGTCGGCTTCGCCTGCGCCTCATACCGGCGCAACACAAACTACATCCGCATCCCAACAACAGTCATCGGCCTGATCGACGCCAGCGTGAGCATAAAAGTCGCCGTCAACTACGGCAACTACAAGAACCGGCTGGGCGCATACCACGCGCCCATGCACACCTTCCTGGACTTTAGTTTCCTGCGCACGCTGCCAGAGGCACAAGTGCGGAATGGCTTTGCGGAACTCATCAAGATCTCGAGCTGTGCTCATCGCCGCACATTCGATCTCCTCGATGAGTTCTGCGAGAGGTTGATCGGGACGAAGTTCGGGCGGGCCCTGCATGGCGATGAGGTTGAGAATGGCGTTGTTAGACGCGCTGCGGACGAGATTAATCGTAATGGGATATTTGAGATGTTGAAGCTTGAGACGCCGAATTTGCATGAGATTGGCCTGGATCGCGTTATTGCTTATGGGCATACTTGGTCGCCTGTGCATGAGGTTAGCTCTTCCCTTCCCTTTCCTTTCCTTTCCTTCCCTTCTTCCTTTCGGTGTTTATATCTTACTTATATGTTGTGCAGCTCGTCCCCCCGGTCCCCCTCCGCCACGGGCACGCCATCTCAATCGACATGGCCTATTCCGCAACACTCGCCAACACTCGCGGCCTCCTAAGCGACGCCGACCACGCGCGACTGCTCACTCTCTTCTCGCGCGCAGGCCTCTCAATGGACGATGACGACTTCAACGAGGAAGTCCTGTACAAAGCTACGCAGGCGATTCTCAAAACCCGCGACGGCTTGCTCCGCGCTGCTGTCCCCGGTCCTTTGGGGACATGTACGTTCCTAAACGACGTCAGTAATGAAGAGCTTTATGGCGCGCTGAGGAGACATAAGGAGATTGTGAAGGAGTATCCACGGAACGGAAAGGGGATTGAGGCGTTTGTTGATGCTAGTGATACGGGGTATACGATTAATCAGACTGAGGAGGATGGGGAGGGGGTGAAGCGGGTTGATTCTCCGATGCAGGATCAGGATTTGGAGCAGGATCTGGATCAGGGTAAGGAATTGCCTAAGGGGTTTGTGGATGGTGAGAGGAAGAGCATCTTCAAGGACGGTATTATTGATGGTCTTACGGGGCTGAAGGCTATAGTTGTTGATGGGCCGGGCAATACCGATGAGTTTCGCTCTTGAGGGACGGGATATAGATGGGCTTGGGTCTGGGCATGTTTGCATATATAACGGCCTTATTTGTTGTGCTGGGGAGTGCTGTCTGACTTTGTGATTTTGGATTTATGGTTGCTGCTGGAAAAATTAATATACGGAAGCCCAGTTTTTATGGGACTACGAATAGATGATAATAGCTGTGAAATGCACTAGATTGTCGGATGAAGATGAATTTATAGAGGTTTATCCTAGGGTCTACTAAGAAAATCATTAAGGCCAGCCCAAACTAGATATCAACAACGACAGCCTCATTCTTCAACTCATTAGCCAATCCCCCACCCACAACAGCTGCATTGACAAACGTCGTTACCCTTTCATCCTTGAAAACTTTTCTAATTGCTTCCCAAAACACCCCCAAGAACATAACCCCCAACGTCCCCCACCCACCCAACCGATTCTGAATCCCTTCAAACCCCCTTGTAACAGAATCCAACACCAAATCCTCCCGCCCATAACCCACATGTATATGCCCAAATACAACGAGTCTCGGTCTAACCCGTCCGATTTCCGAGGTTAGGTATGCGTCCCCTGTATGTCGAAGACCCCCGCCCTGGATATTTGGATCGAAGTCTAGATGGAGACGCGGCGGACCGTGTACGATGAGGATTTCTGTGTCGGCGGGTATTTTGTTTTCCCAGATTTCTTCTGAGAGGGAAGATGGGTACTGGAATGCCGAGATGCCGTATTGTGGTGTTAACGGAGTACCGTAGATCTTCAATTTCCTTGTCTTTTGAGGTGAAGTTGAAGTTGACGATAACGATAACGAGTGCGGCTCATTGTTGCTATTCTGGGCGTTGTCTTTGGCATCTGTACCGTCTTCCGAATTCGGAGTCAACGTGATTTCAGCCGTGATATCCTCATTCTCAAGATACACCACCCTCCCCCAATCCAAATCCCCCCTCGACCTGCTATCTCCATACCGCCGCTCAGGATACTTCTCCAAAAACCCCTCGTCAAGAAGAACATCGTGGTTCCCTGCTATAGCGACGATATGGTGATAGGGCTGGGCCGATAGCCAGTCGATTTGCTTCTGCAGCTCGTCAAACGAACCGTTCTCTGTTAGATCGCCAGCGTGGATCAAGACATCCCCCGGCGGAAGAGAGGGTTGATTATTATGTGTGTCTGAGACGCAGACGACCCGAATTTGGCCTTTTGGTGCTCTTTCTGCTTCTTTCGATGGTATTGATGGTAGTGTTGCTGCAGCGGGCGATAGGCGTAGGTGTAAATCAAGGAGGTACTGAGCCCATTTGCGCAGACGGTGGCCCGGCAGAGTGATCTTGCGAGGTTGTTCTCTAGCACTCATTCTCAGAACAATCAAGGGCGTCAAATGGCGGGATATTGTATCGCTCGAGAAATCACTTTGACGAGGTGGATTGGAGAATAGGTAGTTCTTAAGGGAACAATGAGAACACCCCGCAGGGTGCTTAAGGCCTCGATCGTTTTACCGCCCGGTTCGCAAAGAATAACTCTTAGGACTCCATTGGATTAGAACGTGTGCCCCCCTTGGTATCTGGGCGAGGCACCGGGCTTGAAGCTGGGGTGAGATGTGAAGGAAGATGGGAGGAACATGGCTGGGCTTCGGGTTGGGGCTCTTGTCCCTTTGGCGCCCGCTTGCCGTTCTTGGTCAACGAGGAAGGGCCAAGGTATGGTCAACACCACAGCTGTTTCAGACTACTACACTATTAACGTCCAAGTGATTGTCTATTGGAAGAGCTAGGCGCCTGGAGGGACTATCTTTGTCTAGGCGGCTATGTTACTAGGTAGAAAGGAGCCTCAGTATGACTAGAATACAGCTCTGGCGCGTAACACAGTTGGAACGGCGTTCATTCACAAGAGCCAAGTACCCAGCGCTACGCTCATTCTCTAAATATTGCTGCAATTCCTCCAGGTCTCATAATATCCCCTTTTCTTGTTTCTCAAAGCGTCTCATTCTCGACATCCTCCATCCAACAGAAATCTGAACCAGAGAGGAGTCTTTTCACCTACGCCAATCTAGATAGAGCCTCCTCAACATGGGTTGCGGATCCTCCAAACAAGTTGCTGGCATTGACGACCGTCACCCCAACCCACGAGCTGGACGAGGCCAGCAGGGCGCCATACAAATCAGCCCACCTCTCGAAACAACAATCCATATCCCCCGAAACCGAGCCGATCGGCACGGCGTGCCCATACCCACCACCGTACACGAAATCGACAATTCAACGCTGAACAGCGCCTTGACGCACATGGCAGTTTACCTCAATCAACGCCAAAAACAGCTAACCGTTATTGCTGTCGGCGGCGCCATCAACACCCTATACCTGCGCACCCGGAGTTCCACCCACGACGTCGACATCTTCGGTTCAATGCTAGATACACCAGCGCGGGTGCTGCTGGACGAAGCAATGCAGCATGCTATGTGCCAGGTCACGAAGGCTCTGGGGGTCACGAAGGCTCTGGGAACCGACTGGTTCAACACCGAGAATCAGATGTGGCTTTCTCCTGACCTCCACCGACAGTTGACGAATGAGGCGATTGAGCAGAATGTGGTCATCTTCCATAAGCCAGGGCTGAGGATTCTGGCGGCGCCGTGGAATTATTCTTTCTCGGGCAAGATTCAGAGGCTGTTGACTGGTGGACAGCAAGTTCGGCCTTATGATCTCAGAGATGCTGTCCATTATCTTCATCAGATTGTTACGCGGAACAATGAGCAGCCTGTGCCGGCGGCAACGATCCAGGCCTGGGCTCAACGATTCCATCACCAGTCCAGCAAGCGCTTCATTCTGTCAACCGTTAATGCGGAATATAAGCGGGTGTATAAACGGAACGGTATCGTGTGAAGACCCTTGGTATCTTCGGGTTTGGTCCAGCATGCTGTAGCTAGTTTCTTCTGAGCGACTGTCTTTAATGTTATCATAAGCCTTATTATTGTTGATAGAGGCGAGTTCCGAACAATCTAATCATTACGTCGTTGCTGATTTAAGTAAAATGTATATGCGGCGTCCAAATAACAATATTCCTCGCAAGAAAGTCCGGATCAGCCCGTTCATCATCTTTCCCATCCAGCAAAACACCATCATGATTCGGAATGTATAACGTCTCCACAAGAGGCGCAACAGCAGCCGCCCACCTCGGCGCCTCCTCATAAGGCCGATCCCCATCCTTCCTATTCCGCGCTTCTTCAATTTCCTCCGACGACATAATAGCCGGCGCACTCCGCGTCAACCCAAGCTTTACCCTAGCATTGAACGACCTCACCATAAGATAGGTCACGCAAGCCAGGAACGCATACCGCGATGGCTCAGCCTCATCCTTTGGATCAGGAATTTCCGAAATGGACCACTGCGGCTGTCTCCAGAACCACTCGAGGTAATTCCTGTAGCCGAAGACTCTATCCAGCACGAAGCATTCGTACAGTCGGTACAGTGCATAGAGTGAATTGTCTTCGAACACGCCCCGAGGACATGCGTATTTGCGCGCGGACACTGACTCCCAGTAGCTAGATGCGTCTTGGAGGATCTGCTCTGGTGGTGGAGGTGGGAAGGTTGGGAAGTCTGTGTCGGATGGCTCTGCCTCTGATTGCGCATCAACTGCACGGGAATCAGAAGTTTTGAAGGGCCGGTCAAATCGCAAATAGCTCCGCAGCCGGGAAATGAATGTGCTTTGTCTTCGCATATTGATACCTCACGTTGATTGACTGATGACGCTGATCTGATTATCGAGCTAGGGAGGGAGGAAGATGTGTTTGCTTCGAGTAAGGCAACGAAGCTTTGTGGTTGTATGCTAATGACGATCAAGCCATCGATCAAAGTCTCGGCAAATTTAAGTCTTATAGGGTCATTTCCTGACCAGCTTCTGCATGCATCTTGGGACTTGTAGTTAGTGCATTGCAAATGAAGTTGAGACATGGCGGATCATCTGCTCATGCAGCGCTTAGCGCACGTCATGTGACCCATCACAGAGCATATACTTAGAAGAACAAAGCGGTTCATACGCTGGTGAAAACTTTGTGAGTTCTTGAATTTTATTCATTATCCAGTCATCTTTACATACTCCAAGTTCTAATCATAGGAACCTTGGAAATTCTATCGTATAATCGTAGAAGAGGTGCCCTCGCAAGACGACGCAGGATCGAGGGACCATCATCAAAATAAGAAAACCAGAAGGATAGCTCAAGGCGAAACCCCGCTGGGAAGAATAACGGCAACGAGAATAATCTCGCTCCTAAATCTAACTCTATATCACGAACTCGGCCAAAGCGCCCGCAGTCGATCAGAGAATAGTGCCGAACCTATACCGAGGAAAAGAACGAAAGTTGTAATCAGCAGCTGTCTCCAAGCGAAAGAACGAGATCTGGACGAGAATGGTAAGGAAGCAATTGGTGACGCTCCGCGAGAGCCAACATACCCGAAAGTCTGCTTGATGCTGCGAACGTAGTACAGCTCCCAGTTCTGTTTCGTGACGTCCTCCTGGCCGACGGGGACACCGGTCCAGGACACGCGCATTTGAGTGACACCGTCGACGTCGTTCTGGTCAAAGTTGATCTCGAGAGTACTGAAGTGACCTTCGGGCCACTGAGCCAGGCGCCACTTCTGAACCAGCAGTTTGGGCGACTCGAGCTTGACGAATTCTCCAGTAACGTTGCCATCGAAGATCGAGAACTTGCCGCCCTCCTTGGCACCATCCCACTGACGGGGTGCGCCACGAGTGAAAGCGGCCAGGCGCTCGGGCTCTGTGAAAGTCTTGAAAAGCTCTTCGGCGGTGGTGCGAAATTCGTCTGAGGCGGTCACGGTGGTAGTGTTGACAGAGACCTTGTTGGCGGTGGTGGTAGTGGCGGTCTTGGGGGCGGAGGATTCTTGCTTGGTGCTCTGAGGGTATTGAGTAGCGGGTGTGAATCCCTTGGAGGGGTTGACCCCAGGGGCGTGTTGAATGTCCTTTCCGTGCTCGGTGACCAGAGCAGAGGCAAGCTTGGAGAGTTCCTTGCGGAGCTGAGGGACAAGCTTGGAGCGCACGAGATCCTTCACGGGCTGCTTGGAAGAGGAATCGGCGTAGTTTTCGATTTCAAACTACAGAGCATCCAGTCAGCCGAAGCCCGGAATGAGTGATTGCGGGAGGTCCAGGGAACATACGACATACTCATCCTCCTCGGTGTCGTGGGCAACCTCGGGGATTGTGATGGTTCCGCTGACAGCCTCTTCTTCCTTGTTCTTACCTATGGAATGTCTTAGTGACTACTTGGAGAATATTCAATTACAGCTAAATGCGTACCTTCGTACTCCAACTGCAGCTTGACGTCGAACAAGGTGATGACCTTGCCCTTCCGCTGGCTGACATCTACGTCGCCATCCATGCTCAACACGTTGGACACCTTCGCAGTAACACCATCTTGCTCGGCTGAAACCGTTCGAAGAGTTTCCGTGAGATAGTTCTTGGCCCAGCCGGAGACATCCTTGTTGACCCAGTGCCAGTTGTTGGGGTTGTGAAGAACCATGATGCCGGTGTGGAATTATATTATACGACTAGACGAGGGAGAAAATTCTGCAGCGGGGACTGGAAGGTATCCGAGTTCCGACGAGCGAGCCTTGACTTTATCTTCAACTAGAGGTTCTGCGACAAGCATGCAATTAGCTTCGACTCTTGCAACAAAGAAGTAAAATTGTGCAGCAGGATAAAGAGCATGCGTAATTCAGGATCTGGGTAGCGTTCCCGGATCAGGAAGCTAATCAGCAATGAAGATGAATAAATCCAACTTCCTCTGACTGGTGCCAGCGTGTAGTCTCATCATACGAAGCGAGCGTGGGGTTTGTGGGCTGAGAAAAAAATTTCGGTGCAACTTACAGTTTCGACGAGAACGTTCAGATCAAGAACGCTGGGAAGAGATAGATCAATCCAAGTCCACTCGGCAATCAGAGGGGAGTACAGGGGGAGAGGTACAGTCAGGAGAGAGAGTTGGGGTTAAATAACACGGCGCGCTGGGCCGGGAGTTGGTGAAGTCGAACCGAAAGATTCGAACGGAAAGCTCTAGAAGGGATGGGTCACGTGCGCTTAGTCATGCTCTCCATCGGGGCTCCTTCCAAATTGGGAAAATGCTTGTCCTGCACTAACACCTGCAGAACAGAGCCTCCATTACTTCGACTATTCATAACCTTAACACAAGATCTGGCAATAGCAACTAGGCAGCGGATACCCTACAAAACCCCAATTGCTCCTACTCCAACAGCAACCAAACCACCAACTGCCTGCCAGGCTGGAGCCCCAAGTACATTGCCTTGATCGCTGCCACCATATCTTTCACACATCCACTCCCCATCCTCTTCAGTGCAGCTTCCCATGGATAGGGTGCAGTAGCCCTCTGTGAGCCATCATTAGTCGGAGGATATTCGCACGGATTGCAAGATAATGCTCACCTCCACCACCACAGCAAGAAGCAAGCGAAGGCATGCACTTGTCACCGCAGCATGCCTCGCCAGAGTCGCAGCTCAAGCCATCAGAACAGCACTCGCCTCCAAGAGGAGTGCACGAGTTCTCACAGCAAGTATCGAAAGTAGAGCAACAGTGATCTGGAGAGCGCAGTGAGCTAGCATTTAACTAACGAGGTAGAGGGTTGTCAGCGGGCTTACCGTGACATTCTTCATAGCCTGTCTCGCAGGACTGACGGGTGAATAAGTCTCGTGGAGTAACTTGAACGCCGCCGGTACGAGGCTCGGTTTTTATGACAGGAGTAAGGGTCCTGTCGTTGGTTGCATGGACGTTTGGGCTTGCAAGAGCAACGGTCAGGAAGACGACGAACACCTTGAGAACTCCCAGCATGAAACGCATAATGGCAAGCTATCAATCACGTTATATCGGTCGGTTATTGTCTGTTTTCTTCTCTTACGAAGGCTTGAGTGACGAACTACAGACAACATGACCAGGAAACCAGATCGAGCGACCCCCTCCCACCTTTATAAAGGATGGAATCGATTGCGGCTCAGCACGTGTACCGTACAGGTCAAGAGGCTCGGCTCTGGTGATCTTTACTCAGAATTCGACGCGGAGGGATGAATACGAGCTTCGGTGCAACGCAATGGGCACCCCAACACAAACATCAATGGATGTTTCTCTGGCCAAGCTACATGGACAAAATGACTCGCGGATCGATTGGGCCCGACGGTATTCCACTACACCCCAACATCTACCAAGCGAATCGTGAACATAGTTCATGCCATCCTTTATACCAGGGATGGCTAGTACCGTCTAACAAATTAGACTATAGAGCCTCGTTCTGGGGGGGAGAGGGGAGGGGTTCAGTGCCCAGGACAATCAAGCGCCGAGACACTCACCATCCGGGGCAACCATCCATCCGATTACGAGGATGTGCTGGCAAGTTCTTCTAATGGCCAGCGCAATGTGCCAAGCGGTTACAGAGCATCTCAGCCTCCATGAACGCCGATCGACGTGAGGTTTGTGCGTCGTGCCCGAACATGGTGCAGTCGGATTTAAATAACGAGAGGAGGTGATTGAATAAATGAGAAAACAACTTCTTCTGGCCACAAGGCTGCGAGCATGAGAAGAGTCCTACCCTAACATTTGCAGTATTAAACTGCGAGCCCTATGCCTAACTGCTGCGGTGACCCGGCGGGAGGTTGCCAACCCTGATATGCCGACTTTCTGACCTACATTTATAGCAAAGGACAGTAAAAGTCTCACAAAAGCAGTCTCAATATGAGTAGTGTATATATAAAAAGAGTATAGTAACGATCGAAGGGTATCTCTCGAGTAAGTAACAAGATATATCAACAAGAAACAACCGAACAAACAACAAACATCATGTCATATCGTGTTCATGGTCATCATATCTTCAAGTACATCCATCCCGACTGAGTCTCGACATCAATCCAGATTAAAAATCCAAATCGATCTGCTAAGCAGTCTCCAAACTCTCCACCTCCTCCCACCCTCCCTCCCTCTCCAACTGACTCCTAACCCTCCCCCTCAAATCCCCAATCTCACCCCCCAGCGCCTCCCCCCACTGCCCCTCAACAGTCGCAACCTTCTCCTTAAGATCATTCGTCAACCCCCGTTCCTCTCCCTGTCTAACACCCTCAATCTCCCCCTTAACAATCTCCTCACTCTCACCAGCGCGAATCCGTTCCGTTTCGAGTAGTTTGCAGTTCCCTCTCATGACAGCGGACTTCACCTCGTGCAGTAAGCAAAGGAGATTAATTTGCGATTCGATATACTGATAACTTGACTTTTCGGCGTGCGAGACGAGCGTGTAGAGGTATTGCAACGGGTGCGTGACGTAGCTAGGATTCTCGTCGATTTCGTTCGGTGGGATCTGGATCTGGAATCCTTCTAGATTCTCCGGGAGGGATTGGACAAGGGTGTTTAGGCCCGGCGCGATGTCCCAGAATGCGGATAGTTGAGATTCAACGCCGCGAACGACATTCTCCTCAATTATAGACTGGAAGCTTTCAAGGCGTGAAAGCGAAGCAGATTCGAAGTGCGCGCGGCGGTCCAGTGCATCCTTGATGAAGAACGCGGATGTACTGGCTATTTTCTCGGTATTTGCGGATTGCTTGTATGGCAAAACAACAAGATCCCTGTACCGCTCATCCCGGGCCGTAATAAGGTCGTAGAGTTCGCGGTGGAGCGACTCCCTTGCTTCAAAGAGCCACTTTAGCGTCGTGAGTTTTTCGAGGAGTTCGGGCTTTTCGTCCCCCTCTTCGAGAGATTGATCGGGTGTTGAGTGGGCCGCTGCGTTGAGGAGTTTAGAACTCAACTCTTCGATGCATGTGCTTGCGCGGTCGATGCGGTCTGTCAGTATACTTTGGAGCGGCGTAAGTACAGATTCCTGGTACGTGTCGAGGAGTTTCTTGGTCACCGCGCGCTCGCGCGCATTCTCGTCGTTTATAAGCGCTGCTTCGGCCTCCGCGGCTTCAGCGAAGGAGAGGGATCCGTCTGCGATCTGGGACTGGATGTTTGATTTGAAGGCGCGGCGGTTTTCGGACTTGTGTGTTTTGTGTGTGTTCCAGAGAGTCTCGGTCTCTGTGGCGTGCCGCTGGCGCGTGGATTTTATTTCGGAATGATCGCTTATGCTTCTCACGACGGTGCGGTAGGTTATTAGGTCTGGGTGGCTGTTGTTTACTGCTGGGTAGTGTCGTGGGTACGGGGGTGGGAGGGTGATTAAGCGCGAGACGTCCATTTTCTGGGGCTCGGCAGTGGCGCTGTTGCTGTTGCTGTAGCTGCTTTGGCTGGGTGTTGGGTACGTTTGCTGTGGGTATTGATGGTGTGCGTCCTCGTGCCAGCCGACTTTTTCGGGGGGGTACTCGTCGGGCCCGTACCCTGCGTAGGGATTGAATGGGTCGTCTTGATTCTCTGTGCTGCCGTTGCTGCGAAGACCTAGTGGGAGACCCATGTACTTCGATTCGCGCTTTGAGCGTTGGATTCGCCGTTCGCCTCCTTCGCTGCCGGAGCCGGTGCGGGATTCCCACCAGCGGCTTGGGGCGCGGCCTCGGGAGCTCTCGTCGTTACTTATGCCGAGACTGGCGATGGGCGAGAGACACGGCTTGTAGTTGTTCCAGGATGACTCGCCGCGGGTTGTAGGAATATCGAGTCTCGGTCCTTTGAGGGAGCGGCGGTTGACTGGTTCGGGGACTGGCTTGGGAGGTAGCTGGAAGAGACTCCGCTTAAATTGGTCCAAATCAAACGATCCAGCGTCGAAGATCTTGGAGTACCGCTCACGCCGGATCTGGGTTTCCGCAATAATGAACTCTGTGAATAGGCGTAGGGCTTCTGCCTCGTCCGCAGCGCTAGCTTCTTTCTCAATGAACTCCTTGTGTCTCCGTGTGGCGCTCTGTATGAGTTCCGAGTCCTGGTTGACCACGGAATCAAGCGATTGTCCGCGGTGAAGAGACGGCCGTCGAGGCTGCAGAGTTGGAGAGCTCACAGTGTCGTTTGGCAGGTGGAGGATATGTGAGACCGGACGATCTTCCCTGCGCGACTGTCCAGAGGATGGACGCGAGTCTTGCCCCGACTGTAGTGGAGGAGTTGGGAGTGCTTTTGGAGGTAGGATCTGCGGAGGCTTCTGGAACGTAGCCGGCTGGTCCGGGTTCGGTGAAAAAGGTGGTGTCTGCGCATATCTATGCGACGATCCCATAGGGCTCGGCTCGGCTCCTCGAGGGGTCGAAAATGGAGACTTGCTTGACGAGAACAAACTTGTTGAAGAAGCTCTTGATTGGGAAGTCGGCATATCGGAAGTGACGCTGTGGTTGCTGCGTGGTGTATGTCTTGACGTCCCATCAGACCGAGACTTCTCAACGTTGTGCTGGTCATCAAAGACAAGGTTTGACGGCTTCAGTTGGTCCAATGCGTCTGCCCATGGATTGGTGCTCTGCGACACGGCACTGTAGTCGTCAAAGACTTGACTCTGTCTATTCCTGCGTTCTGTCCTCCTCTCTCGAATGCCTTTGGCGCTGGTATCTCGAACAGCCGGACTACGAAACAGGCCACCGTTCATGGAGTTCCGATTAATAGAATTTCGATGCGGATGCGCAGTGCCACTAGATCCAGAACCGCTGGCGTCCCGAGAGACAACTTGGTTTGTTGTATCGATGTTCAGCGGCGCCCTGTCTGGCTTCGGCGTAGGACCTGTTTGCCCTTCATCAACCCATCCCGCCGGTGTTGGTGGGATGCTACCCAGCCCAGTCCCTAATGATGGAGGCTGACGCGCTACGCGTGTAGGAATATGCGAGCTGCGCGACGAAGAGGCGTCCGACAACCCGTTCACACTCTGCGATCTCGGCATCGGAGGGGGACCTGGAGGAGGTGGTGGAAGCGGCATTCCTGGCTCCCAAGCCGCATTCTGTGGTGGTGATCGACTTCGCGAGTGGCTTGTAGCTCTCGATGTACTAGCACTTCCCACAACAGGTCCCGCAGACACCGCTCGCCTAGAATTTGGAGCACGCCCTGAATCATCCCGTTGTAGAGCCGTGTTCTGGTAAGCGTACACGTTTTGCTGAGGTTGAGCATGGTGTAGGTTATCCTCCGAAACCATTATATACGGCCGAGAACCCGCGTTATACGACTGGTCATGGTAGACTTCTGCCCGATTGTGTGAAGACGACCGAGATAATGGTCCTCCTTGTGGTAAAGGAGGTGGTGGTGGGAGCGAAACCTGTCTGTTATGCCTAGCATCTGGTTGCACAACGGAAAGAGGTCGCGTGCGTGGAATTGACTGCTGTCGCGAGCCCATGTACGGCGACCCGGCATCAGGCGACGTGGAGTGTAAAGTCGGTGTTGTATGCGTCGGGTGCTCTGGATGCTGCTGCTGCTGGCTTGGGGGGGAGTATGGTGGAGGCGGCGACGCCATTTCTTTACGAGATCAACATTAGCCTTAGTCGACGCAACTACACTTGCTGATTCAAGCAAGACAACAAGCGCAAACCACTTCGTCATCAAGAGGCAAACAATAGTACTCACCAGGATTGGCATATCGATGCTGTGGGACAATTCGAACCATGTTGTTCGACTGTGAGTACGGCGACTGGTTGGCACTCACCGATCCATGATGGACCGGCCCCCAGTCCTGGGGATTGTAAGGGGCGTTGTAAGGTCTGGACGCCATGGGTGATGATCCAAGAGCTGCCCCAGCAGAGTTAACAGCTGGAGACTGAGTGAAGGGACTAGACAAGGAGGTGGTGGAAATGGGCGTTGATAAGTAGCCCGCACCAAGCCCGACACCGAGTCCCTGACCCTGGAACTGGTGATTATTGAAAGAGGTGGTCAATGGAGGCGGCTGCATAGCATATTCGCGACGACCAGGGGAAGGCTGACTGCGAGGCGTCGGCCAGCCGTTGTTGGCTGTATAAGGACTGGACGACGGGTCGTCGCCAGTGTTACTCGGGGACCGCCAGCTACAATGAACAGCCTCGATCAGCCTCGGGGAGAAGTGGATGAGAACAAAGAACGAGGGGAGGACAGCAGGAGATGGGATGACGGGGGACGGGCCAGCGCGCACCTATTCATACTGGCGCAGTCAGGAGCCAACCAGACATGGTGGCATGGTTGATATCCGCGCGTTGGGTAAGGGGGAGGAAGCGACAGGTTCCCTTGGGAAGAGAGGCGAGCGCGATACAAAGAGCGAAAGACTCCAGTGGGATGAAGGGCAGGCCAACCAGGAGTGGAGGAGGACTGGTGTCGTGGAGGATGAAGCTAAGAAAGATAAAAATAACTTCCCTTAAGTCAAGATCGGTCAGCGTGGCTGCAGAAGACTGAGCGGAGGCCAGAGCCCGTCGCATGCAGCCTTGGGCTTCTCATCACGCCCGGCGCTGTGACGGCGCTTACATGGACCTGTCACAGCTCACCTTCTGGAATCTCCCCACGCCGTCCAGCAAATCAACCTTGATAAAGCCACCCGGCCGTGTCCAAGAGTTCGAGATTGTCGGAGCTAGCCTGAGTGGTGGTAGCGCAAGAGTCCCATTGAATTGGGAACAGGAGATGTTAAGAATGATCTGCTGAGGGGTTCAAGTCTTGCAACCAGTACAATCACGATTCTCTGAACAATGACTATCAGTCTATCTCACAATCCCAACTGACTACTGCAAGTTTACTGGATAGACAATACAATAGTGCATAGAAATTAATTGCATTTGATTAACTGCGAGGTACCTTGGATAGAGAGAGAGACCCTGAGGTTCTGGAGCCAGTTAGTGCATGTTCGGTCTCTAAACATAGAAGCGCCAAGTTGGTCCAAACAGTTTCAGATAAATGCCTTGTCACAGGCGGTGGTCATCAAGGAAGAAATATGTTGACCGTCGTGATAAAAAATTATGATAAATCATCATTGTACAGGAAGGACCAGAAAAGGCTAAACAAGAAAAGCTGGGTACTCACAGTTTAATACAGCTACGAAGCTGTCGTGTCAGTGATCCTACTTGTACTGCGCGTTGTCAGTACTCGGACTGAAACTACTTGGCAGTGTAGACGGGATACGACGACGGTCAGTCATGACAACTTTCGTCTTGGTCGGCGAGCCAACTTGGACATATGCTTGTCTTTTTTGTGTCGATTCATCATAGAAGGGAATGAGACGTTCAAGGCAGCTGAGACATACAGTTGGTACTACCTAGGAATATTCTTATACAAGTCAGCAACACGTTATCAAAAAAGACGATGTGTGGAAGCAGGATGGTTCATGTCAGTTTTGCATGAATGGTAAAAAAAAGATGTTGTCTGCATTGATAACTCAAATAAGACTCGTCATCTAGGAAATCATCATTGAAAAGAGGAGGCTATGCTAGGGCTATTATTACCTTGACAGTGTATTGAACATCCAAGCGATGACTGATGGTCCTTGCAGACTGGCTTCGATATTAGCCTCAAGCACGACTGCAGTAGACAGAGCATGTGCTGTGGATGAAAATCTCAGTGGGCGAGGTTTTCTAGGCCTGCCGCAAAAATGGCTTATCCATCAGGACCGGACGTCTGTCGGACGCCGTCGGAGCCCAGTGCCGCTTCATCTTCGAAAGGGTTCTTGTGAAAAGGGATGTAGAGCTTACCATCAGACGATGGGTGTTGGGTGATGTTCCTTTCCTAGAAGCCTTTGTAACGTCAGAATATGCCATAATGAATTCAACGAAACAAAACAAAATACATGAGATTGAAGTCAGAAATAGCCATTTGTTTTCGTTCAGAAACCGGAGGTCTCAGTCGGTAATTTCCAGCGTATAAAATACGAAGAGCATCATTCAAAGGGGGTGAAAGAGGAGAGAGCAAGTGGAACGTACATTTGAGAATGGTCATAGGCGAAGCTTGCCGACTGATAGATGGGTTAGTCCTGTTTTCCTGTTAGCATCCTGCCAACAAGCTGCTAGTGGATCAGAATGAGATCTCTTCGCAAAGCATCAGACTGACGTGCAAAGAATTGAGTTTTCATGCCCCGGAGGGTCAAAGACTCTAGTTTGAAATGGTTCTAGTTATCATCATAGAGGGGGAGGTGCAGATAGGCGAGGTGCAGAAGGACCAAGGTCTTACCAAAAAATCTCTGTGCTGAGTGTCGGCGCGGTTAGTGGATGTTTGCATGATTATCAACCTGCAGTGGCAGGACTTTGAAGATACATGTTGAGTGTCCCAGACATCAAGGAACAACGAGACCAGAGGAGGAATCGCGTGTTGTGGTGAAGAGAAAAGATGAAAGAGTCTCGCGAAGTTTTTTTAGCTGCTTCGACCGGAGCTAGTTTTACCGAGACGCTAGTGGATTAGGGCTATTCCTGTTCTGGCTAGGTAGACTTTTGTGCTTAGTAATGAATCACGTGGATTGTTGGACGCTCTACAGAGTGCAGCCTCAACACTAACTGATTCTTGAGATACATGGAATACTTTCATTCGTGAGTAGTAGCTGAAACGATAGATGGTTGTCTCATATTCAATGCTTCAACTCAATTATCAGAAATTGCCAAAACGCTTGTTGCTTCTCCAACCTGTACGATAAAAGCATATCCAGATGAGCGGCAAGGACCCAACCTGGTACATTGTTCTAGAGCATCCATGATCGTTGCTGCGATATATCTGCCTGTTGGGTAGATAAAGGTAGGTATGCCGAGCCGGAATCTATATAAATCCCCCTTTATCGCGCATGTCAGCCGCAGTAAACGGCAGCAGCCTGGCGGGGTGGATGGGCGGTCATGTGGCCAGGAAAGGGTCTCGACTCAACCAGGAACTGACACGGGGCTCGCAGGATTTGCAGAGAGTGCAGGTTGCCAGTCTGGTGACCTCTGGAAGCCCACTTTGCTCAATAATCCTGCTGTCCAACGGAGTATTATTGACCACTATCATAATTACGTTATGTGGGTGCGTCTGGAGTTTGGGAGTCCTGGACAGGGCTCTGTAGATCACTAGGACTACTGATCAACTTTTGTTGTTCGACAGTTCTGCCCCTGCCCCTGCCCAGCTCGCTGGGAATTCTACCGGAGGAGAGACAATTATTCCACCAGTATCTGAGTCTCGATATAGATGCAGTATCTGCTGTAGAACAAAAGATATAGAGCGCGGGGAATATCGGGGCCTCGGCATTGGGAGGGGAACCCGAAGCAGACTAGCGCGGGGACAGCGGGTGTTTTCGTCATCGCAGCAGCAGCAACTGTTCATGGCGTCAAGCCTCCACTTGCGACTGCTCTGACGTTCTGACTCTTGTTCATCCGGCAAAGAATTGCTCCTGGTGCTTTAAATACAATGCTGTCTGCCGCGGATCTCAATCGTCCGCCTTAGAATAGTCCCTATAAATTACTCCTCCTGCAGCCCCTCCATCTTCCGATCACAGTTATATACCTCACCTCCGCCCTCTACTTCTCCGATACATCTCCTGCTTTCTCCGCTGAACCGAGGTGATTTAATCCTATATCCTCTACCCCGCGAACTATACCAGCTTCATTCCTCCAACTACCTACTCTCAATTCGAACATCGCAATCATGTCTTCAAACGGCAATGGCGGCGCCGTCGGGCAAGAGAACATCAACACCGACATCGTCACTCTCTCCAGATTCTTCACAGAAGAGCAGGTCAAGGTCCCTGAAGCCACTGGTGACTTCACGTGCGTATTCCCATTGCCACCAAACGAGCAACCCAAACTAACAACCGACCAGACTCCTCTGCCACGCTCTCCAATTCTCCTTCAAGTCAATCGCCTACTACATCCGTCGCGCAACCCTAATCAACCTCACCGGTCTCGCCGGCTCCTCAAACACAACAGGCGATGACCAAAAGAAGCTCGACGTCATCGGCAACGACCTCTTCGTCTCCGCCATGCGCACCTCCGGCAAATGCCGCATTCTCGTCTCCGAGGAGGAAGAAGAAGCCATCGTCTTCGACGAGCACCCCAACGCCCGCTACGCCGTAGTCTGCGACCCCATCGACGGCTCCTCAAACCTAGACGCAGGCGTCTCGGTCGGAACCATCTTCGGCATCTTCAAACTCCCCGACGACATCCTCGGCCCCGGCAAAAGCGTCACAGCGAAGGACGTCCTGCGCCCGGGAACCGAAATGGTCGCATCGGGCTTCACAATGTACGGCGCCTCCGCGCAGCTCGTCATCACCATGAAGAACGGCGGCGTCAACGGCTTCACCCTCGAGAACTCCCTCGGTGAATTCATCCTCACACACCCGAACATGCAGATGCCGCCTACCCGCTCCATCTACTCCGTCAACGAGGGAAACAGCATGTACTGGGACGACTGGACTAACGCTTACTTCCACTCCCTCAAGTACCCCGGCGAAGGCAAGAAGCCCTACAGCGCGCGATACATCGGGTCGATGGTTGCAGACGCTTACAGAACCCTGCTGTACGGCGGTATCTTCGCCTACCCGGCCGACAAGAAGACGACCAAGGGTAAGCTGCGTATTCTTTACGAGTGCGCGCCCATGGCTATGATCTTTGAGAACGCAGGCGGTAAGGCCGTTAACTCGCGCATGGAGCGCCTGCTGGCTGTCCAGCCGGAATCTATCCACGACAAGTCCGGTGTTTTCTTGGGTTCGCGCGACGAGGTCCAGAAGATCATTGATACGTATAACTCGTATCAGAAAAAATAGATCAGGTCACCTGGTCTAGTCTTATCTTGCCTTGTTGACGTGATCTGAATGTTCCGAATTACGATGCCTTTCGTAGCTGTTGGCGTCCGGTCGGATGAGGAGTTTTGCGGTACACTCTGGGATAGGGAAATTGTACGTGCTAGCTTTGTATATACTCTAAACAGTTAAAAAAAATTATGAAAATTATATAAAATTATTTCAAGGACACTCGTAGATAGTACCTTTTCTCATCACTCAGATCGATCTTTGATCGTACTTGGCTTGGTTGGAGGTGTATTTTGAGTCACCGGTCTAGATTGCGAGAAAATATATTTTGGCAACTCTACGCAACAGCTTAGTTTGAGGATCAACAACAGCGCTACAGTTCCGCTTGACAAAATAGAATCCTACTACAGAGCCTACTTCCTGAAATATGTAAACGGTATGGACCGGGACATCAAGCAAAGCCTCAATGTCCCATCCAATCTAATATTCATTCCCTATCACAATATACAATACACATGTCAGGAAAGAATCCATATAGAAACATCAAAGAAAGAAAGTTAAAGAGAGACAATCTAATCAACCGGCTCCTCCTCCAACAGCGCCTTAAAGCTAAACGGCGAGAAAGGAATACCCTCGCCCATAAAGTGCTTACTCATGGCCTCAACCCAGTGCAGACGCAGCGAATGAAGCATGGCGCTAGTTCCCTCCATAACGCAGAGAATGGCGATCGTGAGCGTGAACCACATGTAGAATGTGACGACGATCATGATGACCCGCGTAGTGGGGCCCTTCTGCTCGAAGGCGGTGCCGAGGGTCATGTCCCAGAGGACGATGGAGAGCTGTTGGTGGGCAAGGGAGAGGGCCCAGAGACGGAGGTAAGAGGCTGTGTGGGAGATACAGTTGAGACAGAACTCGATGGTGTGGATGACCTGGTGGATCATAACTTCGGAAAAGTCGAATTCCTCGTGTTCTTCCTCACCGAGGTCCTGGGCGATCATGGCGACGCCTTCGCCGTCGGAAGCGGTGCTGGCGCGGGGGCCGTTGAGGTCGCCGTCTTCGTCGAGGGCGCTGACGCGGGAGTGTTCGCCAAGGCCACGGTATCCGAGGGCGCGAGCGCGGTTGTGCTCACGGCGGAGGTAGAATGGCTTGAAGAAGAGCATAATGGGAACCTGGCAGACTGCGAGGAGAATAAGGATGACCTGGACGGTGGCTTGGCCAGAGTAGAGCTCTTCCTCGACGGTTCCGGGAGACAGGAACATGAAAATGAGCATGTTCAGGAGACCCGGGGGCGATTGATCCCTGGCAGGCCAGTCCACGGACCACTTGTAGATGATGGTAAGGACGAGATAACCAAAGATGGACTGGAAGAAGATGAGACCAGGAATGAAGTTTCCAATGATATCGACCTTAGACTTGAAGTGACGGGCGTTGATGTACTGTAGGATGAGAGCGTAGGACATGTGCGCCCAACCCAGGACGATACTCATTTTCATCTTCATGCTGTTGCTGAACAGCAGACTGTTCTCAGCTTCATGCCAGTTCCAGTCCAGACCAAAGGGGAAGCGGTAGCTGCCCTTCAGGGTTGCTTCGACCGCCTGGTTGGGCTGGATGTCCTCAGGCCACTGCCAAGAACTCGGAAATATGGTGAAAGACTTGGAGAAGATATCGTTGTAGATCAGACCAGTGTACATGGAGAAGAGACCCATCATGAGCATGATGTAACGGCCGTAAAAAGCCATGTAGGTCAGTTCGTCCAGCTTCGTCTTTGTGAGCTTCTTCTCCCAGAAGATCATCGCAGCGGCAGCAGCAGCCATCAAGAAACCGTGACCGAAATCACCGAACATGACGGCGAACAGGAAGGGGAATGTGACAACAGTGTAGAGACCGGGGTTAACTTCAGAGTATCTCGAAATACCGTACGCGTCGACGATCGTTTGGAAAGCTTGGGTGAACTTGTTGGTGCGAACGTAGGTCGGGGGCGTCTTGTTCGTACGGATCTGGTTGACGATGGTAGGAACGCTGAGACCAGCACGGTCATTGACATCTTGCAAGGTCGATTTGATCAGTGCCAGCGAGTTCGTAGGGCACCAGGCCTCTGCAATAAGGGTCTTTCTCGCTTGGTCGTACGAGCACTTGTTGAGAGTGTCGTAGACAGCCTTTTCCTTCTTGACAATGATCATCCAAGCAGCCAGCGAGCGCGCAATCTGAGAGAGCTCAGCGTCCAGAGTGTTCTTCGTGTTGCGCAGAACATTGTTGACATCGCTCAACCGAGTGTTGACCTCGTGGATCTGGTCCCGACGCAGCTCGCTGTTCTCATCAACGCCGTAGAGAGAAGCACCGAGCGACTCGGAAATCTTCCTGATCTTCGCAATGATATTCTTTCCGTGAGCGAAGATGACGAAAACCATCTTCTGTGTCTCCTCGTTGGTGGTCGGGTCAATGATCGGGTCCGGAATCTCAGACTGGTTCATGTACAGGTTACCACGCAGCGTACGCCAGAGAATGCGTTCAAACGCTCCGATACGGTCGCGGGGAATAACACCAGAGACAAATCCAATGTTCATCTCAAGGAACGACTGCTGACCGTGTGCATCGCCGTTCTGACCACGGGTGTTTTGCTGCTCGACGTCACGGAGAAGAGGGGCCTCATCGTTATCGAAGGACTGGCGGATTTCCTCGGTGTGGGTATGAGCACGGTCGAAGAAGCCTCCAGCCTCTCTAAGCACCCAACGCCACTCCGTCAACTCGACCTCACGCTTCTTCAGCGTCTCGTAGCTATCGTTCAAAGAGGCGATCCGCTGTTCGAGGCTCTCGCTGCGTTCCGCAAGTTCGTCGATCTCGGAGGCCAAAGGAGCAGCCAAGGTATCGGAGAACTCAGAAGAGGATCTCATCTGAATACCAGCCTTGTCCATTTGGGAATGGAAGTAACCTGCGGAACGAAAACCATTAGCCACCCGGCCGACCAACAAAGCAATCAGTCTATAGCCACCGGTATAACATACGAAGCTGCCTCTCAACATTATCCAACCGACGGATCTCCTTCGTAAACGTCTTCTGAAAAGCACTCGTCTCGGGGTTCAGCTATTCACAAGAAAAACCATTAGCTTCCTGCCACCATCCGTATCCCATGTCCGAATCCATCACTTACATCCCGAAACTGCACCTGCCCAAGCTCACCAAGGGCACTAACGACCTCCCGACCAATCTCATTCGCGATATAGAGCTGCGTCAAGCTCATATCCGACGAGCGGAAGAAGGTGTCCTTCGGAGCCATGGCGGAAGAAAGGACTGCCTACGCAGCGGTTCCTCTGCACCACAGCAACGAGGGGAGGGGAAGGGTAAAGAAACGCGCAGCTGCGCGGGAGAAAGGATATCTGAATGAAAGTAACGATAAGATGGGAAAGAAAGAGCTGGTTGTCGTTCCCCGAGCTTGTGCCCCTAGACGGATGGTCGACGATGATGTCTGCGGTTGGGGTCGGGCGCCGCGTGGCTGTTTCATATATCACGTGACATACATACATATGTCAGCCTACTTTATGCAGCGTACTATGCTGCATAAATTTGAGCTGCACATCACTTCGATGAACGGTTTGTTCTGCAGGCTGGAAATTATCTGGTACATATGGTGAGGTGAGATACTCTGCGTTAGTTACAAATATGCGTTATAGGAGCAAGATTGAGCAACCTGTAGCTATCTCAGAGACGGATGACATACTCAAGGCCTACAGGGCATGCATTAGATGGATCATAAATCTTGAGAATGGAGCATTCATTATCGGATATCGTACAAAGATCACTGCTAAATAACACATGCCCGGAAAGCCAAAATACATCATCAAAGGAAAAAAAAGAAATCAGAACAAAGGAAAATAGAAACCATCATGACCCATAACTAAAGCTCCCCAAAACAAACGCGAATAGACTGTATGCAGAGTAAGGAAAGCTTTTTAACTGCCCGTCTCCGTCTCGATATCAGGCTCCCGTCCTGAAAGATCACCACCGAACTTTTGCTTCACCTTACGCATCGCAAACTTGGCCTCGTTCTTGGCGAATGCCGCATTTCGCGCAGGCTTCCACTGCATCAGGCCGCGCTGTTGACGCTGCTCACTGCGCTTGGCGGCCTTTTTGGAGTGTGTTGTTGAGCTTGATGCAGAGGCTGTATCGGCAATTGAGGTGGTGCCGGTGAGCTGGCTAGTGCTTTGAGGCGAGCTGGTGCTATCGCTTGTCCTTGGGAGGGACTGCGGAGCAGGAGCGGTAGGATCGTTGAAGGCGTTTACAGTATCGTGAGAGACTCCGTTGTGCTCAGCTTCACTAGAGGAGTCACTGATGTCAGAGTGCGAGTCGTAGCCATCCTCGTCAGGAAGGTGGGTGACACCGTCTCGCTGGCTCAGCTGTTTGCCCTGGCCTTGGCTCTGTCGGCGTTCTTGCTCCTGAAGCTGAGCAAGGGGGTCTTGACCGAAAGCACCGCTCCAGTCCTGGCCCTCCTTGTCGATCCATTGACGTCGTTCCTTGGGGTCCGCGACCTTGAGGATATCGCGGCCTTGAAGGAGGGACTTTTCGTGCATCTGCTCTGTGCGCTCGGGGACCTCGGCGGCGATGTGTCGAGAGCGGACGCCCTCGGCAACACAAGCTTCCCAGGTCTCAAAGGTCTCGCGCGAGTTGTTGTCGACGACAAAGTGTTCGTGGGACTCGTCGATACCGGGGGTGAAAGTGCAGCGGAACCAGAGCCGACCGATTTCCTTCAGGTCTTCTAGACCGGGGCTGCGCTTGTTCTCGACATTGTCTTCTGTAATATAATTTTGCGTGAGGCGTTTGCCGTTCTTGGTGTACCAGATTGGGATGTCGACTGGGGTGTCTTCGTTGTCAACAAGGTGTTGGAGCCAGAGGCACGCGTATCCAGTGACATTGTGTTTACCCTGTGAGATGAACTCGAAGACGATGGGGGAGCGGTAGCGGTGCTTCACGGGGAGGCGGAGCGCGACCTGAGAGAGGTCCCAGGAAGCGCCGACTTCATTGACAGTGCATACGTGTCGCGAGATCTTGCCGCTGCTTCCGCCCGTTCGGACCCGAATCTTTGCCTTTTGGTTAAAACCTTGCGCGTTCAGGCTGTCGGACAGGACCTTGAAGGTTCCGACATCCCAGCCGAGCATCTGTGGAGGGAGCCTAGTCTCGACGTGTCTGAAGAGGAGCGAGATGCGGATACGACCGAAACCGATTCCTCCATCTAGAGGGTACCATCTGGTGACTTGAGAGCTCGTCTGCATGAGATCTGAAAGCTTCAGAGGAACCACACCAAGGATGGGGTCATGCTCTCTGTATCGCTGGTCTCTGACTGTCACGGTGACGACGGCTGAGCGCCAATCACGGACAAAGCGCTCAGTTCCAGCATTGAAGATGGGCTTTGAGCTCAAGGCTTTGGCACGGGTGCGGTAGATCTAATTGATTGTTAGATATGGCAAGCAGGATTGAGAGGGAGTATACTCACAAGCTCGTCGTTTAGAACGATCTTACAATAACTGGTTGGTAGCTCCTCACCTTGCTCCTCGGTGTTCTCTCCGAAAGGCTTCGCCGGCTCAAATTCTCGTCCTTGACGATTTCCGTTGCTACCCTTGATGTTGGCAAGCTGCAAGTTGACGATCTGGTGCACGACGATACTGAGAACTCCACTAGGCCAGAGAGGGTCAGGCGGAGTGTGCGTAACGGCCTCTTCCTCCTCAGTGGTGATAACTCCCTTCTCGTCCTCGAAACTAGGGTTGTTCTTGAGGTTCTCGGGCAGGTCCTTGATCTTGCCGTCGGTTCTGAGCTCATCCCGGAGCTTCGGCTTGCCGAAGAAACCAACTTCCCAGTGCAACTCTCCAGGCATTTCACTGCCCTCGTTGGTGCCCTGAAGCTTCGAGACATGCTGGTACATACGGCACGGGTGCTGAAGCATTTCACGGATGGGAAGTTCGACCTTGCCAACGACATCATCGGCGCTATGGCGATCCGAGTCCCAAAGTTCAACGCTGAGGTTCTCGTCCGCTTTGATAAGCTCAGCATTCACGAGTAAGGCGGCCGTCTCCTCCCAGACGGGGTTCAAGTCATCAGTGATCACCCTTGTGCAGTACATTGGCTTTCCATATTTGGAGAACGAAAGGTTGATGTAGGGGTCGCTACCACCGCCCTCACTGCCACGCTTATCTTGCTTGCTGAGGCCTGTGGCGCGATGAATACGAACCCACATGATACCAAGTGCCTGGGTTTCCTTGATAATATCGTCGCCCTTCACCAACATGCTGAGATCCATTGTCATTGATTTGGGAGCTGCAAAGATACCACAAGCAGTGCCAATGGCGTAGTTGACGAAGTTGGAAATCAGAGGAAGGTTGAGAATGTTGACACCAGTTTTGAACATGGGCATACATCCCGCTTTAACATGAGGAATTCCAGCAAGACTGAAAGTCAAGTCTTTAACAAATGGTGCCTCGGGGACCAGCTGCAGTCTGCCACGGATTGTTCCTACCATCTCGATCAACTCCACAAAGACCGGGAACGGCACTCCGAAGAGACCGCGAACTCCAAGGTAAAAAACGAGCTGCATGTGCATGTTGCGAGCCTTGGCCGAAGCGCTCTGGCCGGTTGGCTTTGCATGGTAGGCGAAAGAGGCCTCAAAGTTGTAGAAACTTCCTCCTTCTTCTAGAGCGGCAGCTTCTTGCGGGTCTCTGTTGTCTGCGTTCTCACGACGGGCATTTTCCGCCAACTGTTGGACATGCTCATCTGGAAGAGCACGCAGACTCAAAAGACGGATCGGATTATTTCCTTGGTCTATCTCCGCAATGCGGACGTTTTCAATCATGCCAGGCGAGGAAGCTTGCATGATATCTTCAATAGTATCAGCTACTGGTGCCAGCATGTCAGGGTTGACCATGCCCCAGATGATGGACATGAACGTGTTCATCCACTCGACTGATTCCGGTATCAAGTTGGCAGTCGCCTAGTGGATTGTTAGCACTATCATCAACTTCAAGCAGCTGTATACTTACGGTTTGGCCGCGCAACTGCTCACTGCTCCATTCCATCTCTCGACCACTGCGTATCACTTCCTGTACCCACAGCCACACACCGCTGGCAATGCAGGCAGCCAGCGGGATAAGACCCCAGTAAGAGGCGCCAAAGGTCCGGCCTAAGACGACAATGCCAAATACGATACCACCGCATAGTGTGTTTCCTCTCTTTTCCAGGCTCTCAAACATTGGCTTGTAGGAAATTGTGGGCGTTGGGTGGAAGAGTATATTTGTCCGCTCTCCGTGAATAGGGACGTCTGAGGTAGTTCCCTCTGCGATAGGATCCGGAGGAGCCGTGATATCCTGGTTCTCCTTGTAGTCGGAAAGCGATTGGTTGGGGTCGGTCTTCACTGGCTTTACAAACTGTCAGTCGCCACAGTGATTGAAGGCAGAAGGTCAAGGTCAATAAGCTTACCGTATCCTTGCCAAGGTTGGCATTAGGAACAACCAACTATGTCCATTAGCACCTCATCAATTGACAACACAGGAGTAATAGAATTACCTTGGGGTCTTTTACAGGCTCCATGGCACTCTCATCCAAGTCTTCCACCTCGATCTCTCTTCCGGTTGTAGGATCCGTGACCTCACGTGTCCTACCCTGGCCGACTTTCTGGGGTCGGTGGGGGACGGCACCTTCGGCCTGTTGTTGCTCCCTCTGTTTCCTCTCTTTAGTGAGCTGCTCATGAGTTTCGCGGTCCTTCTGGTCAGCTTTGAGGCGTTCCATGAATCGTCCGATGGTAGGCACGGGGTTATTGCCGCTCCAATGCTCCCCAACCCGGTGTTGGGTAGGGGATTGGGACCCCTGCGGATGAGGAGGCATGATGTATGGTCGTAACTATCGTGAGAGGTGAATGGTATAAAATTATGACTCTAATTGTTGATAGTACTCAAAAGGGATCGTAGCTCTGAGAGGTAGAGGGCAACGTTTCCGCGGAGTCGGTTGTCAACCGAAGTTTAGGGACAGCAAGAGACGGAGAGAGGGTGATGAAAAGGACCATCTCGACGGAGGCCAGCCCTACCGGCCGAGCTACGTCACTGGAGATGAATTGGCTCTGGATGCGCGTCGGTGGAAGGTGAATGGTGAATGGCCCGCGGAGAGTGGCAGAAGGAGGCATCGATGTCTTGGTGGACCCCCGTGATGATGTCACCACAACGATTCCCTGCAATCTGGCTCTCCATCTCGACCTTTCTGGGGCTGCTTTCTCCGATTCCAACCATTTATTGTTTCATTGCATCTGCTGATCCTGTGTCTGTTATTGTCGGTGCCTAGTAATTGATCTGACACTTGCTGTGGGTTGATGTTATCCCGGGCTAGATCAGTCCCATATCAGACTACTACGGGCCCATTTAGTATACCGATTCCCACATACTGTCGTCAGCCGAGAAATCAATGCCTGGTTTGCGGTCCAGAAAAACAAATACTTATATACCCCATTTTACTCAATGATTCAATCTGGCTTTATGTCGTGTTCCCAGCGCGGTTCTACCTACTCAGAAGTCAGAATACGTGGTTTACGCGCTTTAGTGGTACGCATTGCGGTTTCGTCATCCGGTGTCATACTACAGGAATATCAACCCCCGCTACTTCCATTGTACATGTGGCCTTGAATTGTGATTTCTGTTAGTTTGTTAGGTAATAACACAAAAATAAACCCTGAATTTGTAGCCATAGCTTCTAACGTGTTTCTCCACTGTCCTTCATCCTCGTTGCCCAGTAATCATGCTTGTTTTTATTGTATGAGACATCTCAACCAACATGGTAAACCGTGGTGCTGCTGGGTACCTACCTACGAGTGGAACATACTAGCAGGAGCTTGACTCGATGTTTTTTTCCATAAGCCAGCTAGCTTCTCTTGTATACATTTGTTCTGAATCGAAACACTCCGTCTACAGTTAATGTAGAAAAAGTGGGAGATGCTTACATACAGAATTCGAATTTAAATCAAGTGTCTCGGACTATCTCTAGCAATACATTACTTTTCGTCTAAGATTTGAGAGCTCCTTTAAATAGCTAGGACAATAAGCATAAGGAAATGGAGCCTTCCAAAGATGCCTGTGAGAGCTGTCTATACTGGGCGATCTACACGCTAGACCCGATCTGGCAAGCGACCGGCTCCGCGGGCGAGATCAGCCAATTTCAACTTCAACTCTATCATCCCACTCTCGCGGGCACCAATAGCAGCTCAAGTCTGATACGCAGAGCTTTGAAGGGAGGATATCGAGTTATTGTTTCTTTGAACTTTCACTTCTTGTTCTACCACTCGGCTGTGTGCTCTGACTCTCGCATCGCCCTTGAACGCGTTGCAACGAACAACCCCACGTCATCGACAAACACAATACACTGCCAGTCTATCATCCATTTTACGATGTCTTCAGCGGAAGAATCTCCGGCACAAAGGTCGGCTCGCTTGCGCCGCGAGCGCCGCGAAGCTAAGATCCGGGAGGGAGGCGCGTCTCGGCTCGACAAGATCACGAACTTGAGCGGACGGACACCAGGTACGATTCCACCACGATGCTCTCTTTGGTCCTTTTCAAAGTTGCAAAAGATCACCAACTAATTGATAATGAGTATAGGTCGCGATGAGGCCTCGCCATCCCCATCCCCACAACCTCCCTCTGCTATCTCCTCCCCAACCCCTACTCCACGACCGACATCTCAACAATCACAGCAACCATTCAGACCACCGCCGCCAACCGTCGAAGACCAAGACCCAAATGCTCTCCGCGAACAACAGGATATTCTCCGCGCTCTTCTCCGCCAACCGGCCCCCTCCCCGCAAGCCACCAACGAAGAAGAAGAAGAAGACCCAACCCTGAAGCTACTCAACTCCTTGATGGGAGGAATGCCCGGCGCCGTCCAAGGTGCCAACGCCGGTGCTGGTCCTGGCGCGGTGCCAGATCTCTCAGGCGGACTTCCGCCAGGCCTGGCATCTTCTCTCGGTCTTCCACCATGGATGTCGAGCGTGCTCGGGGGCCAGCAGCAGTCCGAAGAGCAGAAGAGGGCCGTTTTCCTATTCAAGGCTGTGCACATTATTTTCTCAATTGCACTTGCAATCTACCTCGTCTTCTTGACCGCTACATCTGTTTCAACATACGGCAAACAACCACCGCCCCCGGCTACAGCACGAAACCCGTTCCTGTTCTTCACTACGGGGGAGCTTGTACTTTGTGCGACGAGAGTCATAACGAAGAGTGGTGGACCCGCTGGACCATTCCTTTACATCCAGCTGTTGAAGGACTTTATTCGTGACGGCAGTATAGTTTTGTTCTTGTTTGGCATGGGTTCGTGGTGGAACCAGGGTTGGTGATGTTTCATTCACCATCTTTTTCTTGTCGTTTTCTTGTTCTGAACCTGTTCCCAAGCTTTGAGTTAGTCAGGGAAGTGTGAACATTGAATAAATCAACATTTCTCAAGGTCTATTATTCTGGGTGCACATCAAGTGCGTGAGCTAGCTAGACGAAGTCTGCGGTTCAGTTTGTAAGTAAGTACCAGGATGAGATGATATGGATGTTGCCAGGACTGTCCACAAACCCTCACCGTAGGTAGGTAGGTAGGTAGGTATCACCCATGATTCCAATCACAGCCTCACAAAGGACCCAGTCTCGTCCAATTGTCCCACAAAGCTCATCTCTTTTACCAAAAGTCTAGATATATTCCTCCTCATCTTAGGTGGAGCAGCCGTACGAATAGAGAGAAAATACGCACATAAACAATGCACGACATTCCTCTCTACCTATCTACCTATGTCCGCATAGAAAGATGTAAAACGCTTATAGATTACGGAATACAACAACAGAGGAAAAGCGCTCCTTTCTTTCCGGAACCCCCCTGTCTGCATCCTGCTCAGTGCTCACCTCAACCACGCCCACCTACCCCGGAACCACCCCCGTCGCGCAAGAGGACCTAGTGGAAGTAGTAGTAGTACCTACCATAGCTTGCTACCATAGGACGGCCAGCCAGCCTCAACCAGCCGCTGGTCATGCAGGCAGGCAGCAGCAGCAATAATGGGCCTTTTGGCAGTATTTCTTCTGTTGCTTTTATTCACTCAAATAGTTTTTTCCTCCATTGGCGAAAGGCGCGTGAAGAGAGAGAGAGAGAGAGAGAGAGAGAGAGAGAGAGAGAGAGAGAGAGAGAGAGAGAGAGAGAGAGAGAGAGACGGATCCTGGCAGGGAATAGCTACGTCTTTGGAGACGACATCCTGTCCCTTCCACGGGATAAAGGAAAGAAAAACAGAAAAAACAATCAAAACGAACACGAAGAAAAAATAAAGAAAAACTAGAGCAAGAAAACACTAAAGGAACAGAGGGGGAAAAAAGGAAGCAAGAAAGATGGCTTGCGGCGGAGCTGAACTGGGCTAGGCTGGGCTGGGCTGGGCTGGGCTTAGGCAAAGGGATCGTGCGCACAGGCAAAGGCAAAGACAATATACCCTATCCACCGATGCGCCTTTGCGCAAAAAGCCAATGCGGCATGCATGCAGTGTGACTGATTGAGGAATTGGCTAGGTTAACTCGTGGCGGAGACATCTCTGATTCTAGGATATGCCAGCTGAATTGGAAGAGTCTATCGTTGTGCACTGCAAAGTACCTAGGGCTAAGTGTACCTACCATAGCCTCTTGCCCTGCTAAGAAGTGGTGACGGGACTTCTGAATCCTACAGGTGCCTGTTACAAGTATGGAGTAATTGTATCGTCAACATATTCCCTCCATTGAACTTACCTACTCAATCAGCTTCACCGCGCCTCATACCAAATCTCTGAAGAAAGATGAAATACCCCATCCCAACCCGCCTCCAGCAGGTTCATCTCGGGGTGCCGCCCAAAGGCTTCGCTCCGGTAGCTACCTACCAAGCAGAGACAGAGACAGAGACAGAGACAGAGACAGAGAAAGGAAATGAGGAAGAGTCATACGAAAAAGAGCACGAGAAACTCCAGACTGCCCTCCTCAAGCTATGCCCTTCCCAATTCTGGTATCACGGCTCGCACAGCGCCTCTTGCCCTCGACCGATCCTCTGTACACCCGCGCACCAGGAACAGCTTGTCACGCTGCATAGTGCGCTGTCTACAGCCATACGGATGATGATGCGCGGTTCCCGGATCGTATGCCTTTGACGTCGCAGAAGGAGGAATTGCTACGTGTTTGTGCCTCCGACAAAGACAAAAACTGTATTGCTCCTGCTGATGAACGACGTATGTATGTAGTGGGTTGAGAAGAGGGGGCTGCCCTATCGCAATTGCCTAGGGTCATGGAGGCCGGATTTCCTGGTGGAAGAGGGCCTGGACGGCGGCGGGGGTATTGAGAACTATCGTATCACGGAACCAATGCACGGTTCTGCTCCAATGGCTTTATGCACCAGGCGTATGGGCAGACTGCGCTGGAGGGCCTCGGTGTTGGTAGGAATGGCATTCTGCAGTGGCAGGTTATACGGGGTCAGTTGGGTGATGACTCGCCGGAGGTAATGCTGGAGGTGAGAGTGCTACGGGGGACTGAATTAGCTACTAAGACTAGGATTAAGACTCAGATTACGAGGGATGCGCTGTCCAAGCGCTTACGGGACTTCTTCCTGGTCTTGCCTGAGAACGAGCATCTCTTTTGCTTGACGTTTGTGGAGGGTCTTGACGGCTTTGAGAGGAGTCTTACGGCTGGGAAGATTAGTCATTTTGTTGATCGGGTTCGTTAGAGTGGTTATTAATATACAGGTCTGATTGAATAAGTCTCATGAACCAGATTCCAGAGTGAATTATCTCGGTTGGTGGTCTCTGGCTTGTTCTGGATCCAAGAGTTTAAGTTATCTATGAAGGGGGATACGTTTACCCAAATTCCATTCAACGCGAAGCTGCATCTCTCAGTGTTTCGTTGCTTTAGTATACAGTTTGTACCTACTATTTGACAGGTGAAGAGCAAGTAAGCCTTAAATTTCATAGGAGGAAGTCTGAGCTGGAGACCACTTAGGGTTTCTGCTAGTGGGTATATATTCACTGGGCTAGGCCAACAATGGATGGGGGCAAATCAAACGAGTAAGAGAATGCTCAGAACCAGCGGGTCTACTCAGATTTCAGACATCAAAACGAGCTGAAGAAGGTCGATCGGGAGGGTCTGCCTTACGCTCAGAACGGGCAGTGCGTCGACAGACAAATGTACTTGGGGACGAGGATGACCACGTAGAGGAAGCTATTCAACGCCGCCGCTTTGTCTACCAACACAACCTCTACTCCCTGCGCGTGGGTTCGAACAGGCGACAGCCCGCAGGATCAAGGCATAGAGAGCTAACTCCGGAGCTCTTCGCAACAGATCCCGAAATGGTGTCTAAAGCCCGCACTTGGCTCTGCCGCGAGCTGCGCGTTTTTGAGTTTCTGCAGAACACAGGTCATATCTCCGAATCACTAGAGGCTCTGAACCCAGCCTCTACTCATGCCACAGCCAGACCCAAACCCAGCAGGGCAGACTTTCTGCACGAATACATAATCGCAACCCTCAAGACGGTCGATCTCCAGGGCAGTTCCGGGCAAGCAGAAGCCATGATCCAGGAGTTCCTCGGCCGCAAGAACACTCAACTCTACGTACACGAGCTCAGAGCTTGGCTTCGAAGCCCTTATCGCTCGTTAAGTGCATGGGACGATGCGGTGCAGTATAGTAGTGCAAGCACCTTACCCCGGCGCGAGGTATCACGAGATACGGCAACGAGCTTTGAAACACACACTGACACTGGACATGGAGAGACGACGCAAGAGTTTATGTACCCGAACAGCCACGTTCCTTGTCGCGAAACCGCGCCGTTGACATCTTCACCATGGAGTCCCTATCGTCGACGGGCCCGGCGTGGGAGCTGAACCACGTATACATTCTACCTAGTGCTATAGTACAATCTCGCTCTAAAAATCACTCTCTCGAACGACCGAACCTGAGGATACTGGTGAGGTTGGCTGCATCTTCTTCCTGTCCCGCTCCGACTCCGACGCGGGAGGCGCGGATTCGAGGCGGCGATCATTGAAGCGCGAAGTGCTGATTGCAGAGCCATCTTTTACGGACTACAAGATGAAGTGATTACTGAAAGGATATGTGCATCCTCTTGAGCTAACATTGCCCGCATGAGAACGCATCGGAAATGGCTAGAGGTAAGAAATACCCGTATCAGCCCGTGCAGCAACAAAATCTATCTACATCATCGCTTGCCATCAGCTTGATTTATGATTGAAAAAGAATAGCTAAGCATCATAGAACAGGCTGTTAAATCCAAGATTCCTAAACCCGTAGGAAAGTTAAGAAACTAGACACGTTAAGAAACCAGAACAAAACAAACGAACAAACCAAACTATATAGCACCGCGTAAAGAATAAAGTAAGTAAAAATCCAGTCAATTGGCGCCCACCAATGCCCAGGGATGAACAAAACAACGAAGCTCAGAGTGCATACAAGATAAAAGGTAAACCTCCCCCCTCACACACTCATTGCCAACAAATACTAACAAACGCCTCCCTCGTAACACCACCAACCCCCTCAAGATCAAACTCATCAATCATAGCCCTGAGCTCTTCCTCCTCAAGCCCCGTCTCACCCAACTCCCTCGCAACACGCCTCAAATCCTCAAGATCAATGAATCCCTTCCCACCTTCATCGAACAGCTCAAACGCGCGCAATATCTCATCGCGCGGATCCCGCTCGAGGATCTTAACTGCCGTTACGGCCTGGAAGGCCGAAAGCGGCATGAGCAAGTTAGACGGGTGTTGCGGGTTCGTGCTCGGTGCGGACTTGGATTGCTGGCCTGATTGTTGCGCCGAGCCTTGCTGTTGTACGACTTGGGGCCGAGGGACACCGTATGTAGTGAGCAGCGAGATGAGCTCTGATTTCGGCAGTGTGAAGCCTAGTGCGCGGAAGGCGACGCGGAGTTCGTGGTAGTCTAGGTGTCTGTCGCGGTCGAGGTCGAAGAGGGTGAACTGTACATCAAGTCAAATAAATCAGCCAACCTACCCAACCCAAAACAGAGCCAAAGTGAGACTGGGGAAAGAGAAATAAACGTACAGCCTCCCCAATCTCCTCCCTCTGTTCCTCCGTCAATCGGCTTAACGGGTTCGCCTCCTGCGCTGAGCTATGTGTCTGCGCGTGCTGCTGTTGCTGCTGCTGCGCCTGTTGGCTTGCCTTCGCGTTGTCGGGCACAAACTCGCTCTGTGTCGCGCCGAGGCCTCGGCGGGAGAACGACGAGGCGCTGAAGGGGATTGCGTTGGCGTTCATGCTTGTGCGGTCGGGGAGTTTGCCAGCTGTATAGGAGCGGGACCCGAAGGGTTGGCCTCCTGAGGCCATTGCGGTTGGATGGGCCGATGCGGATGTTGTTTTGTTGCGATGAGGACTGCTAGGTTCGCGAAGTGGTGGGCAACTAGGCGCGGGATATCCGGCAATTGATAAAGAGCTCGATTTTCGGACTCCCGGTTGAAATTGAGATTGGCTGGCAGTGGTGGTGGGGAGGGAGGGGTGATTGTCTGGATTGATGTCTTTTGTTGCAGAGATTCGATGTTGAGACGCGACGCGAAGCGGTGGACGGGCGGGGCTCTGATTGGTTGGTTGGTTCTATACAACAGTCAACACTGTTTGGCACTCGATCAGACTAGGTACTTCAATGCAAATAATTGAGTGTTTGTGTTTAGCTCTGAAAGTAGTTTATTGCTGTATATGGGCATCTATGTTCATGAAGTAAGGGTGAAGCCCTTGCGGCGCTGAGGCAGCAGATCCTGCCAACCACAACATCCAATGCCCTGAATAGCAAGCCAAAATCGCTAAGCGCAACGCAAATTGTTCGTATAATCTAGCCGAAAATTACTCTCAGTGCATGAGATCTGGATCAACTTGTGTCCCAAGATCGTGGTCTTCCAAAAACTTCCGGTCTTGCAGCTTTTCCGGGAGATAGTCCTGCACGACCTCACCATTGACAAAGTTCGGGTTGTACTTGTACTCCTTGCCATATCCCAATTCCTTCATCAGTCTCGTAGGCGCATTACGCAAGTGTATTGGAATGGGGAGTCCTGCAATCCCAGGCTCTGATAGCGCAGCAAAGGCATTATTGAGACCTCGATATGAACGCGTACTCTTTGGCGAGAGCGCCATTGCCACGGTAGCATGCGCAAGGTTGATCCGTGCCTCTGGGAGTCCGATTTTCTCCACTGCCTGATGGGTAGAGATGGCAAGCGTTAACATGCTGTTATCGGCTAGACCTATGTCCTCTGAAGCGACAACTATCAAGCGCCGCGCAATGTACAGAGGGTCTTCTCCTGATTGGATCATGCGAGCGAGGTAGTATAGCGATGCGTCGGGATCGCTACCTCGAATGGACTTGTGGAAGGCGGAAATGGTGTCGTAGTGCTGATCGCCAGCGCGGTCATATACCAGTGTCTTGGTTAGAGCGCGCTTTATCTCGTCTTTGCTGATTCCTGGCCGTTTTGAGAGGTTCATTGCCAGTTCTAGAAGATTTAAGGATGTCCGCGCATCTCCATCTGCGAACTTGGCCAGATAATCCAGCAGCTCGTCATCTACCAAGGCGGTAGGGTTGTAATTTGGCCCTTCCGTCCTCAAAGCCCGGTCAAGAATAGATCTGATGTCCTCGTCCGTAAGCTTTGACAAAGTGAAGGTTCTGCACCTTGAAAGTAGTGCATTCTGGACTTTGAACGACGGGTTTTCCGTTGTGGCTCCAATAAGCGTAACTTGGCCGCTCTCAACAGGCCCTAGAAAGACATCCTGCTGGGACTTCGAGAATCGATGAATCTCGTCGCAGAATATGATAGTCTTCCTTCCCGTCAAGCCGAGCTCACTCTTCGCCTCGCCGAATATCTTCTTGCACTCCGCGACTCCGGTGCTTGTACTGTTGATCTCCACGAACCTGCTTCCGACCATCGAGGCGATGACCCGGGCAATTGTCGTCTTTCCCGTTCCTGGACCTCCCCATAGTATCATACTGGGAACTCGATCTTCCTCTATGAGACCCCGCAGTACTCCAGTCGGGCCAACCAGTTCTTGCCCACATACTTCTTCAAGTGTTCGAGGACGCATACGCTCGGCTAGCGGCGCAGCTCTGTGAAAGGCATTCACCTTGGGCTTTTTCGGCGCCGATTCTGAAGCATCGTTTTGTGACCGGGCCGTGCTATCGTCGGAGGAGGCTCCATTTTGCGTTACCGCCACCGTTCTCTTTCCGTTAGGGTTGCGAAGGGGAGAAACGTCGGCGTGCGCATCTCGTTGCGCGGAGGCAGAAGCTTTTCGAGCAGAAGGAGGCTGGAAGAACGCTGGGACTTGCGCTTTTTGAGAAGGCGAAGGGTCGCCGGCGCTTGAGCTTGGGGTTGGCTCTTCGATGAATTGCTGGCAGTCCGAGTCAATGTGGTCGTTGATCTTGAGCGAGGAGACGGATTTCCCACAAATCGGACAGGATACCATGATTTCAGCCACCGTCAGTCGACATGCGCGTCGAGTGAAGTTTATGATACGTGTAGAACATGAGGAGGTGGAATACTGCTGGAAATGATAGATCAATCTTCTGCTCGACGCGTGAACGCGTGAGGAAGGCGATTAGTCAGGCAGCTTTGTCTATGATGCCTTGGTGCCTGAATGTTGAGTGAGTCTTCACTCAGCTTCAATCAAATGAGAAGAATGTTATGAACCGTAGGAAATCAACTACATTAGTGATTATTTTTCATTATGTGTCATCATGTCATAGCAGCAGCATCGGAGTCGCTAGGAAGAAGTGTTTGCGACGAGGTCAAGCACTGTATACTTATAGTCCCCAGCAGTTTCGGCGCGCAAGGCTAAGCTCTCCGAAAGTACTTTAATGTCGTCATCAGATTGGTATATTCCTCATCGGCACTTGGAGTTGCACAGCAGTAGGAACTACGGAGTAGGAACTGTTGACTTGAGCAAATAAATTAGGGTTCCGGTTCAGGCAGACAGTGCCAGCGGTGTCGCAATCACTCGGCCGATGAATCATTGAAGTTCTCCAATTATTCTTCTCCCGTTCCGCAGTTGTCATCCACGGCCCCTCATCCTCCCTTTGTCCCTCTCCCCTTTGTTGTTCTCCATTCTCTATGCTACCAGCCTGTCGCTTCGCTACTACGGTCCTTGCCAGATCCTCTATTCCATTGAGCTTGTCTTCCTGCTACCCAAGATCAAGACTCGTACCCCGCCTATCAAGCTTCCCCGCCGGAGTTAGAGCGATGTCGGCCACCACAGCTCGTGAGGACCCCTTCAAGCCTGCGCAAAGAGTCGCAGGCCAGCGACAGGATGTCTGGTAAGAATCGCGTTACTGTGCTCGTTAGGGTCGTGTTGACATGTTCCAGGTCGATTGTCAATGAAGCCGCTGCGGCTTCTCCGGTTCAGCCCATCGTGAACATGGGACAAGGCTTCTTGTGAGTACTGGCTTGACAAAACAGACAGGATAAACACTAATTGCTTCCTACTACAGTGGCTACAACCCCCCGAAGTTTGCCCTCGATGCCGCAAAGGCTGCTCTCGACCGAGTCGACTGCAACCAATACTCCCCAACCAAGGTACACACCCACCCCGCATTGCGATATTCGACTTCGACTCACCGTGACACAGGGTCGCCCACGCCTCAAGAAGGCTCTTGCCGATGCATACTCGCCGTTCTTTGGTCGTACGCTAAACCCGGATACCGAAGTTACAATCACTACTGGCGCAAACGAGGGTGAGATGACAATGTGGGGTGAACCAGGAACCACGGAAGTGAGCTGACTGGTATAGGAATGTTGAGCGCGTTCATGGGATTCATCGAGCAAGGAGATGAAGTCATTATTTTTGAGCCGTTCTTCGACCAGTGAGTTGGAACCTGCCGCTGTATCTTCAGCGTCTGACGGTATGCAGGTACATTAGCAACATTGAGATGCCCGGCGGCACTATTCGATACGTGCCCCTTCACCCTCCAAAGGACGGAGCCACCAGGACTTCGTCTGCATCAGAATGGACCATCGACTTTGACGAGTTCGAGAAGACGATAAACCCCAAGACTAAGATGATTGTGAGTTGCATACCAAAAAACCTACCAAACAGCTGCTAATCAATACTAGGTCTTGAACTCACCGTAAGCCACCTCCTCTTGAGTCCCGAGCCCAGCTAATGAAGCAGACACAACCCCGTCGGAAAGGTCTTCTCGGAGGCCGAACTCGAGCGCATTGGTGATCTCGCCGTGAAGCACAACCTCATCATCCTCTCTGACGAAGTCTACGACCGCCTCTACTACGTCCCTTTCAAAAGAATTGCTACTATGAAGCCCGAGTACTATGAGCGCACGCTCACCGTCGGCTCCGCCGGAAAGGCCTTTTACGCCACCGGCTGGCGGGTTGGGTACCTGATCGGACCCGAGCACCTGATCAAATACGTCGCAGGCGCGCACACCCGTATCTGCTACAGCAGTGTGTCTCCCCTACAGGAAGCCGCAGCCGTTGCCTTTGAAGAGGCAGACAAGCAAGGATTCTGGGATGAGAGCCGTGACGAGATGAAGGACAAGGTTGAGCGATTCTGCCAGGTCTTTGACGAGCTTAACATTCCTGTGCGTCTAAATCCGTGGCTCGATTGACCACCCACTGACTTTTCTAGTACTCCGACCCCGAGGGCGGCTACTTCGTCCTCGCCAACATGGCCTCCGTCAAGCTCCCCGAGGACTACCCTTTCCCTCCTCACGTGGCTAGCCGCCCGCGCGACTTCAAGCTGTGCTGGTTCCTCATCCATGAGGTCGGTGTTGCCGCCATTCCACCCACCGAGTTTTACACCGACCAGAACGCCCATATTGCGGAAGACTACCTCCGTTTTGCAGTTTGCAAGGAAGATGACGTCCTTGAGACTGCCAAGCAGAGACTGCGCGGTCTGAGCAAGTATATCCAGCGGTGAACAATCTTATGCCATAGGGACATGGCGTGGGCTTTTCTTTGGTAAATGGTATATTATAGACGAGGTATCTTTATATAGCCCGTTACCGGGTCTCTCGGCGATGAAAGTATCTTATGCTGTATGCTGTGCTACCTTTGTAATGTCAGCTTCTTCCTTTTGTAGTCGGCTATCGCCTTGTTCACAGTTTCTCTCCTACTCTTACACACTGCTTACACGGAACAGCAGAGTCTTATGCTTTAAATAGCGCATAGTTCTTCAAATCAAGTGACCAGAGATAAGCAACGCCAAGATGCTGACAACCCAGTTCAACGGTTTTCTTCAGCCTTGCATACCGGGATTTCAAATTCGCACAATCCAAAGGGCTAGGCAAACGCCGTTGGAGAAGGTTTAACACGCACCGGCACATGCAGGGTCCCCGAACCCTGTCTCTTACCATAGCAACCTATAGCATACGTGGCACGCAGACCCCGAGTATATCAGATAAACCTTATCCCGTTCTTTGACGATGAAAACCCCCGCACCCGAGATAAAGCGATTTCTAGACCTAACATGTTTTCGATTCTCAGTCTGGCCGTGGCGGTCCTCGGCCTTCTAGGGCTGTACACCCTGAAACGGTTTTTGGAACAAACTTCCTCGCCAGTCTCACATCTTCCTCTTCCTCCGGGCCCGAAGCCACTGCCAGTAGTAGGGAACTTGCATGACCTTCCAGCGAAAGATGAGCCAGATTGGCTGCACTGGGTGAAGCACAAGGATCTCTACGGTAAACTCCTATGGAATCTATAATTTTAAACCAGTCTTACAGACTCAATAATATAATTATACATCATGCAGGCCCAATAAGCACGGTATCAGTCCTCGGCCAACGCCTGATCATTCTCAACGATGCTCAACTGGCCATCGATCTGCTGCACAAGAAGGCCGGGGTTCATTCTGATCGTCCTGATGCACAGATGGCCGTGCTGTTCGTTACTCCATGTTGCATAATCTCTTCCAGATACTAACGATACACAGCTCCGGTTGGGGCAACGGATCCGCCGTAATCCGCTACAGCCCGCTCGTCACAGCTGGCCGCAAAAACATGCACCGTGAAATTGGGACCCAAGCAGCCGTGTCCCGATTCCAGGGCACACAAGACCTCGAGGTCCGACGGTTTCTATTGCGGGTACTCAATAGCCCAAGTCAGCTAGCTCAGCATGCGAGAAAGTTAGCTGGTGCGGTGATACTGAAGATCACGTACGGGTATGAGATTGATCAGAGTGATGGCTCTGATGATCCCCTTGTTGATATTGCGGATACGGCGCTGGTGAACTTTTCGATTTCTGCGAGGCCTGGGACTTGGGCTGTGGATCTCTTTCCGGCGTGTATGTTTCCACCTTCGATATCCTCTCTGAATTTGCTATGTATTAAGCTACTAACAAAGTCCAAAAGTGAAGTACATCCCCTCATGGGTTCCGGGTGCATCATTCCAGCAGACAGCGGCTCTCTTCAGGAAACAGACCGAGGCACTCGCCGACGTCCCTTGGGCTTTTGTGAAGCGTCAAATGCATTCATCAAAGACCTACGATTCCTCATATGTGTCGAACCTCTTAGACGCAAACCCAGATATCCGCGTCGGATCCTCCGAGGAGACATCCATTCGGTGGACTGCTGCCTCGCTCTATGGAGGCGGTGCTGATACGGTATGCAACCTCCTCCTTCCACTGCATAGAAACAAACTAAAAGAAAGATGTAAATCACAAGACAGTATCAACAATAACAACCTTCTACCTGGCAATGACACTATTTCCAGAAGTACAGAAAACAGCGCAAGCTGAAATCGACAACGTCATCGGCCATTCGCGTCTGCCTACCACAGATGATAGAGAGAATCTACCGTATATAAACGCCCTCGTGAAGGAGGCGCTCCGATGGCACCCGGTTATACCCATGGGCCTTCCGCACAGAGCCATGGTGGACGATGTCTGCAATGGGTACCGCATCCCGAAGGACTCTGTTGTTCTGGCTAATCTTTGGTAAGTATGGCCAATTTACTATCTCATACGTTCCTTAGGTCTTAGACATCCAAATTCAATTAACGTAACGCTAAAATGAGACAAGGGCATTCACGCATGACGAAAACACATACAAGTCCCCCTCCGAATTCAACCCATCTCGCTTCCTAGGCGACTCACCAGAAAAAGACCCGCATACTCTTGTCTTCGGCTTTGGTCGGCGCATCTGTCCCGGGCGTGTTCTTGCAGACCGTACGATCTTTCTCGCTATCGCGCAGTCACTAGCTGCTTTTGAGATACAGCCTTCAAAGCTTCGTGGAAGGGATGAGTATAAGACGAAGGATCAACAGCAATTTTCGAGAACCCAGTTCTCGCCGGGAGTGATCAGCCACTCTAAGCCTTTTGCCGTGGATATCAGACTCAGGGATCAGGCATATGAGGAGCTGATAAGGGGTGTCGAGAGGGTTGAATGGAAGAGAGAGCATGCGGATGATTTGAGGAACTTGGCTACGGAAATGGAAATGAATCAGGGCTGAAAGAGGTAAAGATTCTAGGTCATAGGATAGGAGGAGTAGGAGTTAACAATTTCATTTATTCCCTATCTACTGGAGAAAGCCACCAGCAGACATGACCCCTGATCCTGTAATCCATGTCAATTAAGTGCCCTACATACAGTAGCCTGCCTTGTCTGATTGAATCCCACACTTAGATACAGTATAGCCAAAGCACAACAAAAGCAGACGGACGGGAGTCGACAGCACAATCTCAGGAAAATAAATCACCAGACGATGAAATAACGCGAGGCATTCACACCACAAGCACATAAATGACCACCATACGACTAGACAGGTACCGTAACCATCCAATCTCTCGCTGCCCACCAACCAACCTACCAACCAACCAATCTACCACCCACGGCCAACTCTGCAAGCCTTCCATCCTTCCTTCTTCCTTTCCTCGCCTCCTAATTAAGCTAACCCGCAGCTACCTAAGCTTCCTAAGCCCCCTACGAACAAGTCCCCCACGTCCACTGCGCCCCACTAGGCGCCCTAAACCCATGACAATTACTATTGCAGCACCAAGCGCAGCCACCATACAGACAGCATTCGTTGCCTGGTTGCAGGTGTCAGGCTTCTGTTAGATTCGAGAGGAGGTATGTCAGTAGGTATGGTGTAATGGGTGGTTGATGCGTGCTGGTGTTGGATAGTACTGGTATTTGGTGTGGTGAGGGAGAAAGGAAGGGAGGGTTGACATGAACATACGTGGACGCTCAGGCTGTAAGATGAGAAGGGATTGTGTATGGACGTTGATGTCGGTTGGGGAGATCAAGGGTTGCTCGTGATGCTGTTGTTGCTGCTGCTGCCGGTTGATGTGATCCGTATTATAAGTACCGGTATTATCATGTTGTACTTGTTGCCTTCGGCAGCAGTACCAGCAGTCGCCCTGTAGATTAGGTAGGCGTAATAGTGGATTTCTCTTGCTCTGTTGATGAGCAGCTAGCTAGTAAATAGGTAATCAAGCAAGCAAGCAGGCAAGCAAATCCTCAACCTCCCTGTAATGCAAAGCTCGAGTTCTAAATTCATACTTACATATCTCCTCGGCTCCTATAAATCAAAAACACACAGGTTAGCGCAGATCAATGACGGTCATAATCACACAAGTAAGGGCCATGTAGTAAGGTCTATATAGTGCAGTGCAGTCCAGCCCAGTCTAGAAATAGAGCACATACCCAATCCACAGGACAACCAAGATTTTCGGGGAGACAGACGGGCCAACAGTCCGGCTGATTGGCATCGTCTAGGGCGGGGGAATTCGGATGGCTGTTGCTGCCGTGTAGGATGTAGATGGTTGGCAGGGAGAGTGATAGGCCTGGGAGGAGGAAGAGGGAGGGAACAAGGGCTAGAAGAATCTTGGATGGAATCATTTTGGTAGAGGCTTGAGGGGGTATTAGATGGGTAGATTGGTAGATAGATTAATTGATAGAAAACTATGATGCAGATGGAGTGGTCAAACGGAGTGGAGGGGGTGGTATGTCCTGTTTATAAGGTATCCCGTCTAGCCACCAAGCCCTAAACTTTCCCCTCAGGTTTGGTATGCTAGAGTGCAAATGGGACTTGTATGCGCGCACCATGCTCGTCATCATACATAAATCTCTCACCCGTCCGTCCAAAAAACAATGAAGCAGAGATGGCATGAAATGTAGGACGGCCAAACAAAGCAGTGCATGAACTGGAAATGTCTATTTATGACAAGTTGGGAGGGGATGTGGGGATACTGTACTACCCAAGGCAGAAGCAAGAACTATAGAGTTCTCTACGCTCGTGTAAAGTCTAAAGACTGCAGATGCATGCCATTGGATTGGATAGTGCATACATCGCATCAAAAATTGGATTAATGTTGAACATGACGTTCTACTGACCCCGCACTGCAACTACGGTGGAAATGGAATTTGGCCGTAGTGGCAATGGGGAGTTCAATCTCGCAGGGTAATGGTGCGTCTGTGCTATGTGACCTAACTTCAAATCTGGGTACCCCTGTTGGGATACGCCTCACGGCAGTTCTACGCTGACATACTATGACAGGGACATCGAGCAGTCATGAGTGCAGCAGCACATAATATTACCAGATACAATGTTAATGAGTACACTAGTAGCATGTGGGTATTAACATAAATGCTAGGCTATGCTTCAACGCCAAATCGTGTAGTACCACCAGTGTACAAACCCAATGCAAATACATACGAAAGGAACAGAAAAAAAACCAAAAAAAAAAATGGGCTAATGCTATGCATATTACACAAACGAAACGCAGTTGCTAAGCAAGCTCATCACCGCTTCTCAATAACCGGATAATGACTCCCCCTCAAATCCGCAACATCAACCTTTAGCGCATTCCTCTGCCCCGCAAACCCCATCTTCTCATCCTCAAACCCGTTCTCCGTCGTCGTAACAGCCGTAGCAAATGGCGGGCCAGCAGACGCAAAAGTCCGGTTTGGCGGTTCGTACGGCGGTGTTGGCTGGGATCGTGAGACGTTATGCGGAACCGCAGTAAGCGGGACGTCGTCAAACCCGTTATTGTCGGGGCCAGAGGAAGGTCCCAAATGCGGGGCTGGACCATGTCCGCCATCACCGCGGTTGCGATCCTGCGAGCGGAAGAGAGATAAAGCGCGGATGATACCGAAGACGAGGTTTAGAAGCCAGAGGAGGAGGATCACACCGGAGATGAGTGCTTCAACAGCAATACCGGATTCGATCGCGGATGTAACGCGGAATACAACCTCCGTGATTTTGTTAGATGTCGACGAACCCGCATCGGAAAGGAAACTATCGGAACCTTCGCCGTCAAGACTCTGAGCCGCACCCTTGGAGAACGTATCGTTCGACAACTCGGGAAAATCGATATTCGCGTGGTCATGCACCCATGTGAGACCTTTCTGAATACCTGCGATCTTCAAGCCGATGAGGCAGTCGAATACGTCCATCATTGGGTTGTAGAGGATCGTTCCGCCAAAGGTGTCGTTGAGTACACCAGTCGTCTCATCGACGAAGGCGTTGAGTGTCTTGTTAACGCCCGTCGTGGTGGTGTTTACCCATCCAAAGACATTGTCGTTGAGATCGCTGTTCATGTCCCTGATAACACCGTTCGCGCCGTCGGACCATTCAGCTGAGGTCTCGTCAAGAGATGTGACGATTTTATCGGCGAAGGCGCCGACCTCGGCGGAGAGTTCGGGGACGGCCTTTTCGACGGCTTGCAGGAGGAGGTACTGGCAGAGACAGGCGAAGAGACCGGCTAGACCCAAGGAAAGGATGAACAAGGCAGGCGGAGACGTAGCGTACGCGATGACCCAGCGGACGAGAATCTGGCGACGGCTGTTGTTGAAACGGCTGGCTGCTTTGATGCCTGCAGCGGCAGAGTACGGTCTTGAGACAATGTAAATGACGTCCATGGGGTCGTGGGCTTCCTTGCGGACGAGCTGGGATCGTTCCTTTTGCGCGCGCCAGCGACGAATTTCCTGCCAGGCCATGGGGACGCAGACAAGAACCGCGGCGACGGCGAGGACGGCGATGAAGATCTTCTTGGCTGTTTCTGCGATGTCGCTGACTTTATCGAAGAATGAATCGATTCCGTCGCTGCCTTTGCAGAAACTGAGCTGTTTCTTTGCGGGAACGGGGAGCGAGTCGCGCTCAAAGGTGAATGTGCCCATGGACTCGTTGATGAGTTTCTTGACCTCGTCAAAGGGCGTGCGAATAATGTTCTCGACAAAGTCGCTGACCTCGTCGAAAGTTGGCACGGATGCGTTGAGCTTGTTGAGGCCCTCGTCGAAGGAAGAGGGCAGCTTTGCGTTTTCAAGCTTGTCGGTATACTGTGTCAGATCAAGTTCCGGGACCTCGTCAGCGCCAAAGATGCTTCCGACTGTGTTGATTCCGTCGACAAAGTCGTTGAGGCCGTCTTCGAATGTATCCGCTGCATCGCTGATACCTTCACCGATGGACTTGATTGTTGAGTTGAGGAAGTCGCCGGCATCCTTCAGAAGACCAACACCAATATCGACCGTGCCGCGGACGGCCATAGTGATAAGACAGAGGTAGGTCTGGTACAACATTTTGATGAAGAACACGACGAGCTCCTCCACCCCCGACACAACAAGAATAAGCATAGTCTTGAGGGCGGCAACTGCAGTCTCGACACCGGAAGCTGTGAGTTCGTTTACCCCTTGGGAGAGGTAATGGGGTGTTGAAGCCATAGCGCTGCCCATCGATTCAACAGATGTGCAGGCTGATAGCGCCTCACGCCGTGCGGAATCCATGTTTGTATTGAGACTGGCGACAGCGATCAAGAGCCTGACCAGTACAAGGAGTAGAAGTATCGTCCATCGGTTCATCCATATCTGCGACAGGCGGGCGCGCAGGCCCATGTATGGCGTAAGGTCATCTGGTCGCATTGCAACCACACGGCCTTGATTCGAATCGTGAGCTCCATAGGGAGGAAGAAGCGGAAAGATCGAGCGGGCGGACCGTGAGAAAATCATAACGAGAGTTTTGGAAGTTGTTTTGGCAGATGTGTTGTCGGTAGAAAAATGAAATAATGTCGACTAAATCGTCAAAGCCGTCAAGGCCGTAAAGATCGTAATTCAAAACACAAGGAAAAGCTGGCCAGCAGCAACTAGATCGCAAAAGATAAGAAGATGCAGTCTATTGAGAAGCCATACCGCATGAATCGAAATTGGTCCGAAAGGAAAGGGGAGAGCGAGTGAGTGAGTGAAGTGTTAGTAGAACCAAATAGGAAAGGAGAGAGGCAGAACAGAACAATAAACGGCGGAACCGTTCACATTTATTGCAGAGAACACAAACGCTACCATAATGCAACACGGAGAAAGAGACTGTTTGAGGCAGAAACCATAAAGACAAGAATAGTCTTTCATTGGCGCTTGCCCATTGAGCGCCAGAGACATGGCACTCGCAGTCATTCAAGCAGAACAATGCAAATGAAACTGGCGAATGAGAGGCGATTTGTCCTTGAGTAGGGGTTTCATCTCGCGCTAGGATTCTTCAGCGAGTGCCAGTGACACCAGTGGGGTTCGCGAGCTTCCTGCAGAGCGCTTCGGCAGGCCAAATATAGCACTGTAGGGAGATAGTCATAGTCGGCGCTTAGAGATGCGGCCTCCTCATCCAATCCTTCAACCTCCGCTCTGGCGCCAACGGGCGACTAGCAGGGTTGCTGCGTTAGGCTGCGGTTGAAACTGAGATCTCCGCAGATTTTTGTTCCGAGACGATCATTTGACAAAAGATTCTTCAGGCCTTTGTTGACGATGTCATGGGTTCGGCCGGCTGCGCTGTCGCTTCACTTGCCACTGGGGTAGCCTGGAATGGGCTCGACTGGTTGTTAGTTGCTGATGGGTTAGCTTGGTCATATACCCCATACTGTTGACATTATTTATAGTAACATTTCGCATGAGGAGGGAAGGTTCGAGGGTAGAATAACGGGAGGTGGTAGCTTGGCGGTGGTGAGGGGGGCACGAGACCCTGTTGCACGTGACAACATAGGCCTCCGTACACCTGACTCTCACACTGACTCTGTAAACAACGACAGCAACACCAAACACCTTTGTCACCTTGATGGCGCTTCTATCTGAAAGCATTGCATATTATATTGCATAATTCATTGCATATTGTCATTGCACATTACAGACTAGAAGTGCTGAACGCCACCATATACATCCGAATGTAAGCAAAACTTCGTGCGCCCCGCAAATATAGGTATACTTCAAGCTCAGCAGAAACAGAAACAGCAGAAGCACAAACACAAATAAACTCAAGCAGGCTGCTTCACAGGCCCCAATGTCCCTCGCTCCATAATCGGCGCCATCCCATTAACAATATCCACCTTGAAACTATTCAGATCCAGAATCCGAACCATCTTCATAATAACCTCATCGCACTGACTACTCTCCGAGAATGTCGCCGCGCCTCGCGCAGCCCATCTTCCCTCAGCCTGACTGGTATCAAGGTCCGCCAAACATCCACTCTCAACCTTTTGGATGACCTTTGTACAAAATTACGGACCTATCCACTTCCCCTTTACTCAGCTTTTCACCAGCATCAATCGTTCCCTGAAAAGTAGGTCTGAAATGTACAAACGCCACTGTCACGGTGCCAGCCTAGAGCCTCAATCCGGGGATGAGGATCGCGAGATTCTGCTTGTTCTGACCGCCTGGCTGACCGATACTTCCTCAACTCCGATGTTGATCCTGTTCCTGATCTCTGAGCGACGTCTTGTTATACTAAGCGCCTGTCTGATAGCCTGATCCTGCGTTCTGCCCGTGTATCTACTTCGTTATTCTATTCTGAATGCACTCCTGAGCCCGCTCCTTGACAGCCACGTCGAAATTCACCTCATCCAGCTCATTCAAAACGGCCTTTTCCCTGCCGAGGATCTGCTCCATTGCACTGCGGACTACAAGCAGAAAGCGCGTGTAAGCTTCGGCTACCTTGGCTGAATGCCAACCGCTGGCTTCTTCTTCAGAACAGTTGCCCCTGAGGCTCGCGCAAATGGTGACGGCCGCTGATATTCCACCCATCATGGCGAGGCGCACGCCTGATGAGAAGAGCGGGTCGATGAAGCACCCTGCGTCGCCCGCAATACGCGCATGGGGGTGTGCGTAGGTACTCGCGCTATACGACCAGTCTGCCGCAATTCGGGAGGACCGGAGATCAGCATCGCTCAACAATTTCGCAATCCCCGGCGTTTCCTGCAGACAGGCAAGACAGAATCCTTTGCTCGACTGATCTCCAGACCAGCCCCATCGGGCTCGTCTCATGGCTGAGATAGCGGTGACTCGACCAAAGCCTTCTTGACTAGACCGTGGATTTCATCATGGCCCAGACTCAGACTGATAAGCGCGCATCTTCTCCGCAATCCTCTCCTGCTTCAAAGTAACGCCCACAGACACTGTCCCATCATGCAGCTGGACATACCAAACCCAGCCGCTTCCGTCCGTCAGGGCCTCGGAGAACGGGTCACCTGGATTCGGCCCATACGTTCCTGCCCCGCGCTGATACCCCCACAGCGCCATGCTCTGCAGTCTTTGATTCTGGATCCGGGTCTCCATGTACTTGTTGCTTAGTAGACCTGCGCGTTCTGATGCGTCGACGAGGTACTCGAAGGAAATCGTACCGGTGGTAACAGTTTTGTCTTTTTTGCGAGACCAGCACGCCGAGATGGGTCTTCTACCTAGGGCTTTGTTCTGGTTTTGGCCTTGCTTGGCTGGCGCGAACTCAAGAGACGGCATTCTGACACCATCAAAGACCGTTGCGCCGTTCGCCTCTGCATGTCTGAAGAGAATATCATCTGCTTCTGAGCGGAGGACGTTCCACGCGTGGTTTCCTGCTCCGCCGGCGCCAACGAAATCTGTGTCTGCGAAGCATTAACCGGGATACTACCAAAAGAGAATGAACGGAACGACACTTACACCATGGCTGCAAGGAAACCAACTTGAATGAAGCATCATTCTATGTTTGCCTCTTAGTCAAAGGATCAGGCTAGGGCATAGGTAGTATACTCACCTTCCTCAAAAAACCATGATTGTTAGCCTTGTCATAACACTCAATAAAGTCTAACAAGTACCGCACGGACGGCAAGAGGCTCTCCCCAATATGGTACCGCGGAAATTCCTCTGCTTCTAGAACCACAGTGTCGATCCCCTCTCGACCCAGCACAGACGCTGCATACGAGGCTGCGGGACCGCCGCCGATTATGAGAATTGTACAGTGATTGGGGATGGACATGCTTGATGGCATGGAAAGTATGTAGATGAAGGTAAATCGAGGTAGGGCTGACAGGCTGACTCTTAATCACGGAAAGACGAACAATACTGTAGCATAGCACCTACACCCAAAACAGCTGCGCCCTAAGGTCCAAGGCAGATATAAGTACCCAAATGGAGTCCCGGATGCAACAACCCACATAGTTGTTCAAGGCACACCTACTTCTCTCTACAAGCCTCACCATATTGCAGGCGGAAATTAATCAGCATTCTTATTTGCACCGATGCATGGTTCCACGGGGACACAGAAATTATGAGGTAAAGTAAGTCGCGGCTGACTGGCAATTGACAGTATGTAGAATATCAATGTATAAGGACTCGATCTCCGAGACCTGTTCCCGGATGGACATGCAAGAACGAAAGCTAAGCTACTCAGCTAGGTACCTAGTTAGCTAGGTTGGTGAGTTGGTGACTTGGTAGGCATGATGGTGGTCTGACCAGCGTTGCACCGATAGCCGGTCCTGCGGGGTGAAATGAGACTGTTTGCGTAACTACAACTACAATAATACACTCTAATGTAATATAATCTGCGCTTTGTGCACATCGTTAAATCTTATTGTCCGAGCCGGATCATTTTGCAGTGAGTTCTCCGGGGAAGGAAGGGCCCATCTCTTCCACCACTGTATCTTCTCAGATACCTACCTACCCTATCATCGTCCCACTCTCGAAAGCTTCATTTCCACCCAAATAACTAATTTCCTAAATACATCTTGTCGTTTTTTATCCATGGAGCAGGTCGACGTGGCCATTATTGGCGCGGGTAAGTCTGCCGTTTCTTCTACCTCTCTGTGTTTCTACATAATCAACCCCACTAACAAACAAACCCCAACCAGGCTGGCACGGCATCGCCGCCGCAAAAACATACCAATCCGCGTACCCGTCCCAGAGCCTCGTTATCCTAGACAGCGCATCCTCCGTCGGCGGTGTCTGGGCCAAAGAACGGCTTTACCAGGACCTCAGGGCGAACAATGTCGTGGGCTCGTACGAGATGAGCGATCTCCCTATGGCGCAGGAGCAATTTGGTGTTGGGTTAAAGCAGGGGCAGATGATACCGGGGGATATGGTGCACGCTTATATGGAGGCTTATGTGCAGGAGCTTGGGCTGGTGGATAAGCTTCGCCTTAATTGTTGCGTCGAGAAGGCGGAATATACAGAGGATTGCGAATGGGTGCTTACTCTTGCCATCCGCGAAGAGGAGGGGGAGGGGCGGCCCGCTGACACGAAGACCAAGCCTGAGGCGAAGTCAGTGGGTAGGGTGCTGATGAAGACTTCGAAGCTGATCGTTGCGACGGGATTGACATCTCAGCCGTTTATGCCACGATTTGAAGGAGAGGCGGAGTTCAAGGCTCAGGGACAGGCGTTAGTATTCCACGTTCGGGACTTTGCAATGCACGAAAAACGCGGTTCTCTCAAGCCCGATGATAGCAGGGTTACTGTTCTCGGGGGCTCCAAATCCGCCTTTGACGTCGTCTACTCTTGCGCCACGCGCGGGATGGTGGTGCACTGGGTGATTCGAAAGTCTGGGTACGGGCCTAACTGGATATCGCCCGCTTATGTTGGCCCAGGGCGCTTCAAGCGGCTGCTCGAGAGCCTCCCTGGCACGCGCCTTCTCTCGCTCTTCAGCCCCTGCGCGTGGAATAGAGAAGGACGGGGACCCTTTTACGCTTGGCTTCATCGCTCATGGCTTGGGCGAAAGCTAGTCGACTGGTTTTGGGCCCTCATCGAACAAGATCTACTCAGGAAAAACAGATATAATGAACATCCTGCGACGAAGAAGCTGAAGCCGTGGGCTTCACCGTTTTGGGTAGCAACCAGTCTGGGGATCCTCAACTACCCCACCGACTTCTTTGATCTCGTACGAGACGGCAAAGTCAGGGTGCATATTGCAGACATTGAACGACTAGCAGACGGAGGCTATATTTACCTCTCAAACAACGAACGCATAGCCACAGATGCCCTGATATGCTGTACAGGATGGGAAGAGACTCCAGGCATACAATTCCTCCCAGAAGACGTCTCCAACAGACTCGGATTTCCGGGCAGCCCTGACATTTTGACGGAGCAGCTCCTCGAGGTAAACCAGCTTATACCGGGTCAGTTCCCCAAACTCAAAGCCCAGCCACCCCTAAAGAAAAAGCGAGAAGTTGTGACAGCTGGAGAACGCCATCCTATCCGCCTAGCACGCTTCATGGTACCACCCGCCATGCTCGCAGACAGATCAATCGTCTTCGTGGGCTACGCACAGACATTCAACACAACTCTTCTTGCAGAAATACAGGCTCTCTGGGCCGCAGCATATCTCAATAATGAGCTAGCCCATGCAAGTCCATTTAGCGCCACAAAGGGTGCCACCTCGTCCAAGGAAGGTTTTCCTGGATATGATCATATTCTACGCGAAACAGCCTTACACACAGAGTTCGGCAAGTGGCGATGCCCGCGCACAAATGGGCGCCACGTCTATCCGAATTTCGTCTTTGATGTTCTTCCCTATATCGATATGTTACTGGGTGACCTGGGTGTTTCACCGCGTCGGAAATCCAGCACCTGGGCGCATTGGATGGAGCCTCATGGTGTGAGGGATTACCAGGGGTTGGTGGAGGAGTGGAAGGTAGCTACTGGTAGAAGAGGAACAGAGGACCACGAAGGCAAGGGCAAGGCTAGTTGAATGGATTGTTTCTCTGAATACATTGCGTACAGATGCCACAGCGGTTAAGTTAGGGTTAATAACGGGGTCCATCCAAACAAGGTGTAACGCATCGGTTCAAACCCAGCATCCATATAGACCGACAGGTTCTAACTTACTCGGATGATACACACAGCTGAGACCTAATACATTCAAGTGCAATGGACTACGTACATTCAGTTGTTTTCAGAGGTTAGGGTATGCATAGAAGGCCGGGCAGAGTAATACATGATATCAGGGCACAACACCAACACTCGCTCCAAATGTGGAGAGTAAGGTATGAAGACTATAAGCCATCTCCCCTTGGAACACCTTTCAATCCTTCCTGTCTCTACCTCTCAACCCTCTCCAGTCATACAACTAGTGACGCCCAAAATGCCTTTATCAGGAAGAGTGTGAGATTGCTTATTCCGCCCCGTGTGCGGTTTCTGGAGCTCAGAGCGACGGAGTACTTTTCCAGGACGAGGAGTGAGATTTTTGGGATGGAGCTTGAAATGGTCAAACCAAGTGATCAAGGGAAGGCTAGGACGATAATTGATGACATGAAGGCAAAGTTTGCGTTCGTGGTGAATGTTATCAGTGGTAGATGTGCAAGGATGGGCCCTTCTTTGAAGGGTCGCAACCATCGTACGCGGATTTCCTCGTCGTTGCGTTTTTGGGGTGGTGCGAGAAGGCGGATAAGAGTGTTTGGGAGGAACATTTGGGTGTTGGAAAGGGAATTGAGGTTAGAGAGTTGTGGGAGGGTTGTTTGCCTTGGTTGGTTGGAGGGGGGAGGAGGTTGAGGTTGGGGTTGAGTGGGTTGTTGGAATTTGGATAGATGCTGAAATTAAATACCGAGTAGGTAGCTACCTTAGTCTACCTACCTCCGGACATGCTGCATGACATACATCAATGCTATAGTAATACTTCCCCACTAGGAGCCTAGGATGCCAAGTTGATATCAAGATTCATAATGCATATCCCGATTTACTTTCACTCCTAACCAATGCCAATATACCTACCAAGTACCACCTCAAATGGCAACAAAAAAGCTTTTCTCTCCGTTTTCAGGCTGAACCCTCACGCGCTCAATAATCGGATCCGCACAACTAACCCTAATCCTCTCCGGCGTAGCAGGACTCACAAGACTAAGCACATCCTTAACACCCCACTCAGCCCGTGCAGCCTTGAGCGCATCCCGAATGGCAAAGAACGCCGCACTACCCATGAATAGAGGTGGCTCGCCGACACCACGGCTGCGCTGGATGGTTCTTAGATTCTCCCACTCTACATCTTTGAGAAGTGAGACGTTGAAGACCTGAGGGATGTCGCGGAAGCCGGGGATCTTGTAGTTCCCGGGTCCCTTGGTGAAGATTTGCCCTGTGCCGCGGTGCCAGAGACTCTCTTCTGTTGTGAAAAGGCCTTGACCTTGTACGTAGGCGCCCTCGATCTGACCGTAGTCGATGGAAGGGTTGATTGTGCGGCCGACGTCCATCTTGATGTCGGCGCGGAGAGGCGTCCAGTCACCTGTTAAAGTGTCGATTTCGACTTCGGCGGCCGTGACGCCTTGCGTGAAGTAGAAGAACATTTGGCCTTTGTTTTCGCCCCACGTATACCCGATGTCTGGGGTGCGGTAGTAGCCCTGCGCCGAGAGGTTGACGCGGTCAAAGTATGCTGCGTGCGCGAGGTCTTTCATCTTGGCACCGGGCATCTTCTCGCGGTATGGCTTGAGGCGTTCGTTGATTTGCTCGCAGGCGTTGAAGATGGCGTAACCGTTGAGGTCAGATGAGGCGGAGGCGGCTGTAGAGGAGGTGTTTGCGACGGTGTTGGTGGCTGTTTCGGAGATGAAGACATCTTCATGCGGGACGCCCAGGGCTTCGGCTGCGATCATGGTCATCTTGGTGTGCAGACCTTGGCCCATCTCGACACCACCGTGGGCGACGAGGACACTTCCATCATGGTAGATGTGCACAAGGGCACCTGCTTGGTTGAGGAAGAGGGCTGTGAAGGAGATACCGAATTTGGTTGGAACAATGGCCAGGCCGCGCTTCGACCACTTGTGCGTGCGGTTGTACTCGTCAACGGCGACGCGGCGTTCGTAGTAATTGCTTTCCTCGAGCACTTGATCGTACATCAACGGGACGTGCCAGTCTTGGAGTGCTTGATTGAAATGAGTCTTGTCACCGGGTTCGTACATGTTGAGTATTCGGATCTGCTCTACCTGAAGGTCCAAGTGATCCGCGACTTCTGAAATAATTGATTCGGCGAAAAACAGGCCTTGAGGTCCTCCGAACCCACGGAATGCCGTATTCGAGACCGTATTCGTCTTGCAGATCCGCCCGCGGACGTACATGTTTGGTATCCGATAGACATTGTCAATGTGCGATAGACTCCGCTCGACAACGGCACCAGAAAGATCTTGCGTGTGGCCGCCGTTGGCGTATACATCCGCATCAAGTGCGAGAAGCTTGCCATCTTTCGAAACACCAACCTTCCATTTACAGTAGAACGGGTGGCGCTGTCCAGAAGTTGCAATGTCATCATCACGGTTGAGCATGCACCGCACTGGTCGTCTCATCTTAGCTGCTGAAGTGGCACAGATACCGGCCAGCTGTACCGAGCGCGTCTCTTTTCCACCGAAACCTCCACCAAGACGCTTAACTCTTGACACGATTTTGTTGGCAGCCACGCCGGTAACTTGCGCGACATACGATTGCCTAAAACAATTAGCATGGGTTCGGTCTCGATGGGGAATAAACTTACGTTTCTGTAGGATTCTGAGTACTGCTCCAGACTTCCATTTCGCCATCTTCTGGCTTAGGGATGGCGACGCAGGCCTGAGTCTCCAGGTAGAAGTGTTCCTGGCCACCCATTCGCGACACTCCTTCAAAGACATGGTCGGCATCTTTGAAAGCGCCTTCCGGATCTCCATTCTTGATATAACGGAAATGCTCAAAGAAGGACTCCTGTTCGATTGCTTCTTCGATGCTCAAGATTACAGGTAGATCTTCGTATTCCACTTTGACGGCTCTCGCACCCTCTTCGGCGGCCTTGGCTGTGTTTGCAAGAATCATGCCGATCGGCTGCCCAGCGGTCGTAATTTCATCCACCGCGAAGAACACCTCGTCGCAGTTTGGAGCACCCCACCAGTTTGCTCTCGGTGAAGGAAGATCCGTATGGTCGACATATTCAACAACTCCAGAAACTTCCAAAGCAGCTTCCTTGTCGACACTTAGCAGTTTTGCGTGCGCTTTGGTAGATAGAACCATGCACCCATACAATTCGTTCTTCTGCACGGGAATGTCGTCTGTGTATTGAGCTTCGCCGGTAGCCTGCTTCAAAGCGGAGACGTGGGGACCAGCCCGTCCTAGAACCCTTTGCTGGTAAGCTGCGGAAGCTTCGTGGTCCTTCTCGCCAGAGGAGATTGCTCGCTCGATTTCAGAGACAATGCTGTCATCTGCTCCAGCATTCTTGACCTCGGATTGTGCTAGCACGTCGTGGTAGAACCGGTAGAAGAACCCAAGCGCGAGCGACTTTCGGTAAGTAGCCATGCCACCGGGAACGCCGAATTTGAGATCAAAGTCCCGCCCCAAAGCACCCATAGCTCCTTCAAGGGTTGCAGGATCAGTAAAACGCTTGCCAGCCAAGAATGCTTCTGCGTTCTTCGCAGATACCGTCAAGGGAGCTAAGCCACCGAAAACTAGGTTGACACTGGTGATATCGTTGGATGGCGATACTAACACGCGAAGGGCGGCGTTGACGATAGCAATGTCATCATCTTTCCGTTTAGATTGTTTGTAGGCTCGCATATACTCTCCCGTCTCTGCTGCAGTAGGGATTCGGAGGCTCGAGATGATCGCGTCTTGTGGGAGGGCAGTAGAGCGATAACCCTTGAAGAACTGAGTCATGGGAATTTCTGTCTCCTTCTCCAGCGACCTGGCAACGAGAGTCGTGTTTGTCGCGACAAAGACAGGGTTGAGGTCGGAGATTGGAGAGGCAGTCGCCAGATTACCAGCTGGTGATGCTACATTTCTGATCTGCCTTCCAGCAAAGTATCGAAGCTGCTTCTTTATGGCGACAAATGGCTGGCCCCGAGTTGGACCATAGCGCTCAACGGCCTGGTCACAGACAGACTCAAGATCCGTTAGCGAGATGTTAGCACCAATTTCTAAGTAGTCATCGTGGAACGCAAACTGCCGTAGTTCAGCCAGATCGCCAAGATAGACAGAAGCACCATAACGCATTTGCTTGAACTTGATCTCAATTTGTGTCTCCGTGCTACCGCCAATCAACTTTGCATCGGGATGAATGCTCTTGATCTCCAGAAGCTGTTGCACGGTAACTGGTCGGTACCACTTCTTTCGCTTGTTTCCAAAAGCCAATGGCCGCAAGTCGTGCTTCCATAAAGTTGGAGGGAAGATTAATTCGGTGTCAGGGTTGTAGTCAATAAAGTCTGGAGATGCGAACTTGTGTGTAACCTCCTCAATGTTGTCCGTCGATGATCCCTTGCAGCATCCGTTTGTGCCATTCTGCTTCTCCATACAGCATCCGGAACCACCGTTTGCGCGGGCCTTTCCACAACCCGACGGACTACTGAAGCTCTGCGCGGAGTCCAAAATTGGTCGGTATCCGGTACAACGACATAGATTCCCATCAAAAGCCTCTTCCACCGCATGTTCAGAGGGTTGGGAGTCATTTCGTAGGAGGGCATAGAGGCTCTGGAGAGGATTAGCACGCGTCATAAAATGATCGCAGTATTCATATATGTACCATCACAATACCCGGTGTACAGAAACCACACTGGCTTCCATTCCCGATGGCTAGCCGTTGCTGAACCGCATGAGGATTCTTCACATTGCCAATGCCTTCAACCGTGATAACGTGTTTGCCGTCGACGGCTACAAGAGGTGCGATACAGGCATTGATGGAAGCATGATATAGCTTCTTGGTAGTCGGGTTGATTTGCGAGACAACCTAGCCCGCGTTAGAGACCTCCAAAGATAACGGACCCATATTCAAACGTACCACTGTGCAGGCACCGCAGCCACCCTCAGCACATCCCAACTTCGTTCCGGTCAAACCAATACCCCTCAGATATTCCAACAGTGTAATCTCGGGGTCGAACGAGTCGAGGACCACCTTTGTGCCATTAAGGTAAAACCGAATGGTGTCGTCCCAGAATTCTGTAAGCTGCGATAAGGTAGTAGCAGGAGCCTTGACCGCAGATGCAGCTGTCTCAGGCTCCAGCTGCGCCGGTTGAGATAGAATGCCGGGCGCCATGATTCGAATCTGTCTGGCTGCACCGGGAGAATAGAGTAGCTGAAGCAAACATCAAGTGAAGGGAAGGAATAGACAAGATGGAAGGGAGGCAGCGGACCTTGATAAGTGCGGGTCTGGAATTTGGATGGAGCGCGGGGATCGCCACAGTCCGACGAGTGTCCGCCACTCCTCCGCCCAATCCCCGCTGTCGGATTACGGCGTTTGTCAGGTTGGTTCATTTCACGGTTGTAGTCACATAAACTATATCACGGGCAGATATAGCTCATAAGCTATCCATTGAATAATAGTTCTCATAGTCTCTGGCATATGTTTCAACTGTGTAAATGTCTGTTTTGTTCCTGGCTGGTCCCTAGATAAGAAGATAAATAGATAAGATAAGAGCCTTATCACTTATCGCCTTGTGCCTGAGGCTGCTGCCAACGCTTTCACGTGACTTGGTATACAGTCCGCATCCGGAAACCGGGGCGGACAATCATGATCGACGCAACGAGCAATATCATCATGGAGCCTCTGCCGTTCCCAGTCGCACGTTCCGTGCCTCGTGTCATTCACTACCGATCTTCAATGGTCGACTGGGCTGGCCCAACCTCTGCCTCTGCTGCACCCTCTTCCCTCCGGTCGCACTTGTCGCACCCTATACAACGGGCTCAACCATCCCGACAGAATCTTCTTACGCCGGAGCTCCACCATGATCGCGCGTCGCAGTACATCCCTGGTCGCTATTGTCCTGTTTCTCGCCCTGATTTTTGTGATATTCTCCTCTTCCCCAAAGACCGAAGTCATTCGCGAGGAGATCTCAACGGCAGCCGAACATGTCCCAAAGCTCCCCTCTTTAAGCGATCTTCACCTGCCGACCTTCGAACCACCGGCGCATAAAGCCCCCGAACCTCAGCAGGATAGTTCAAGCGGTGATACAAAATGGTTCAGCAATTGGGCGTGGCTTAACCCCTTTTCGTCCTCAATTACCCTCGACGAGGACCGGTCCGTGCTTCCTCCGCTTCCTAGTCGGCCATATATCTTTACATACTATGATCCGGCAAAAGCGAAGGATAGGAATGAGCTCAAGGCAGATGACGAGCTTTTGCTTGCCTGGCGCCGAGCTTGGTATGCTCAAGGGTTCCGTCCGACTATCCTCGGTCGCAGTGAGGCCAAGACTCATCCGCTATACGGATCTCTGAAGGATATAGACATGAGTCCTGAATTGGAAGAAGACATGTTCAAATGGCTTGCGTGGGGTCATATGGGTGATGGGCTATTTGCCGATTGGCGCTGTTTTCCGATGGCGAGATATGACGATGCAACGCTCGCACGCTTGCGTACTGAAGTTGACTCAGATGTTATCACTCGGTTTGACAAGTCTCACAGTTGTCTACTTTCTGGGAAGAAGCCTACCATTATCGCCGCTATTGAGCAGGCGAGCAGGAACATTCTCAAGTCAAGCAAATCATTTACGGAGTTGATACCAAATGATTTGTTCAGGACCGAGTCAACTACCTCCCTCGCATTTTATGACTCAGCTACGATTGAGACGCATTACCATGAGCTGTCAGAAAAGGCCAAACCCTCTGCATCTGATCGCCGGCTAGCCTTGGTCGACCTGATCAATTCACATCTCCAGAACACCTTTGTCAATTCTTTCCCTGGGGGTGTAGCTGTTTTGAAGCCGTTTACCGAGCACACAACGGCGCTCGTTGAGCCAGCTTTGAGACTCGCCAAAGCACTTGGGAAGTGCCCCGAAGCTGTTTCTCTTTCTTCATGCCCCCCGAACCTACCAGACTGTGATCCGTGCAACGAACACAAGCCCATGACGATTAGCCAGCCTACCACGTATGTGAACAACACTAGAGTCTTCACAATTGGTACTCTTCCGCACCCATATACGCTTATCAGCCTGTTGCAAAACTCTCCGGATGTTACGACACGGCACATTCGCCGCGAGACTCCTCGTGATGAGTGGCTGCGCGAGATAACCAGTGACCAGATCGATCGCCAACTCGGCGGTGGGCCTCGAGTGGTTTTATTCAAGAGAGTTGTCGCCGATGTTCCAGCAATCGGTACCTCGCTCTGGATGACCGTCGAATCCCTAACAGCCGAAGTCGGCCAGGCTCTCCCCAGCGAGCTACTAGACGAGTTCGAGTGGCAGCTTGGCTTCCGCATTCCGCGGGACAGCAATGTTGACGCAAAGAACGAGGGCGAGGCCAAAGAGTCAATGCAGCATTCCAATCCGAGCAAGGAAGGTGTTGAGCAGGAGTATTCTATCATTCAACGCGCGAGGGAGATCCTGAGACAAAAGAGCAATCGTGTCAACATTTGGAAAGTTGCAGAGGCCTGGAATATGGCCGATACTGAAGTTTGGCGGTTCGTCAAGGCTTATAGGGCGAGGAGCATTGTTGAGCGAAGGAAGTGGCAGGAGGATGAGAGGAATTTCCTGGGTGGCCATTAGTTTAGAACATTATTATAGATGTATAGATATAGCATTGTTGGCGTTTTAGATTAGTCTACATCTCATTCTCACCACGCTGATATAAAACATCAGCTTCACTTTCTCCTAATCTCCATGATATCCACTATACCTCTACCGAGTAGATGCCCAAACATCGATCTAGGAGGATGAACTGACTGCAATGTTCTATTGAAGATCAGTCTGTTGAACCAGGTCAGTAGATGCTCAGCATGCCGATCGAAGCGACGGTAGTTGGGCAGGACCCAAGCGGTTCCAGCTCCTCGGTTATCCCCACTCGGATCCTGAACCCGGTACTTTAGCCTGGCGCTTGCTTCACCATCGGCATCTACCACACCTTAGCAATTAGCTTAAGTGAACGTGAGTTGTTGTCGTGCTTCATATATTTATCTATCACCCCGTTCATGCTTCATTGAGCTGTTGCTTGCCTGAATCCTATATCTAAAACCAGCTGGTGAGTACTTAGTTCCTCCTCCTACCCCTCACCCCGCACCAAGTACCTCACCAAGTCACCAATTCAACTTCCTCAAGAGCCCAGAACTAACAACAAAATTCATATCATAGAAACCAGAAAACAGCAATACAAGAACAACCCGACAAAATGGCCACTGACGCACCCCAGAACAACATGGAATATGTCACGTACGATTGCCCCTCGACCCCGCGCCCCTTGCCCTCTACAACTTAACCAGCGCAATCGAAACAGCGGCCCCAGACACAAGATTTACGATCAATGCTAACAACTATGTAATTGATGTCAATAGTCTCGGAAAATCCGGCCTCAAAATATCCAAAGTCATCCTCGGCGCCATGTCCTACGGTACCTCCAAATGGCAGAACTGGGTGCTCGACGAAGACAAAGCACTGCCCCTGATCGAGTACGCTTATAAGCGCGGCATAAACACCTGGGATACGGTACACACACCCTGATAAATCCACCTACCCTCCGATCCGAGCTAACGTGACATGCGTGAAAAGGCAGACATCTACTCCCACGGCCAATCCGAAGTAATCATCGGCAAAGCCCTGAAGAAATACAACATCCCCAGGCACAGAGTGGTAATCATGACAAAGTGTTTCTATGGCGTTGACGACGAGGGTAATCTCCCGCCTATTGCGGCGAGCGCAACCAACACTGGATCTATGGTGAACCGTGTCGGACTGAGCAGGAAACATATCTTTGATGCCGTGGACGCGTCCATTGAACGACTTGGAACATACATTGATCTCTTGCAAATTCATCGCCTCGATCGCGAAACACCAATGGAGGAGATCATGAAGGCTTTGAACGACGTCGTTGAGAGCGGGAAGGTTCGGTATATCGGTGCTAGTACTGTAAGTTCCTTCACCCCTTACCAGTTTCCAGCTTCCAGCTTCTCTTATATATTCTCGAAGACGCAATGCTAACAAGTACATACCAGATGGCCGCCTGGGAATTCCAAGCCCTCAACAACATCGCAAAGCAAAAAGGCTGGCACACATTCATCTCAATGCAAAACTACCACAACCTCATCTCGCGCGAAGAAGAACGCGAAATGATCCCCTACTGCCACCACGCCGGCATCGGTCTAATCCCCTGGTCGCCCATGGCTCGAGGCGTCCTTGCACGACCCTGGAAGAGCGCGCCTACACTGCGCGAAAGCACAGACGGCGCGCTTAAAATGCTCATTTCGAACCGCGAGACAGAGGCCGACAAGGCTATTGTTAATCGCGTCGAAGAGGTCGCGAAGAAGAAGGGTGTTAGTATGGCGCAGGTTGCGATTGCGTGGAGCTTGGGGTGTGGGAATGAGAATCCGATTCTGGGCTTGAATAGTAAGGAGCGGATCGATGAGGCTGTTGAGGCGACCAAGGTTACTCTGGGCAAGGAGGAGAGGGAGTATCTTGAGGAGCCGTATGTTCCTAAGACGTTGTCTGCTATGGAGAGGTAGATTCTGGTAGATTTCTTGCGTTGTGAATCTTTTGGACTTGGGTATATAAATTTTAGATATAGATATATCTATTTATCTCTCGTGAGTAGTGAGTTATAGTTGGTATCAATTAGACCCTGCAAAGACACCCATCAGATCCAATAGTTCCGCCCATCTCTTATCTTGTTGGATCTCTATTCTGCCCTCCGGCGTGGCGATCTTGACTTCATCTGCCTTTCCGGTGCCATAAACATAATGCTTATCATCATTAACAAACGCAACTAGATCCCGGATCCACTCATGCATAAATTGTTGCTCTTCGGATGTCGGACCATTCATGATAGAGTAACTGAGAAAATGTTAGCTGAGTCTACAACGTACCCAGGGCGTTAGATCCACTTAGGGTAGGCAGATACATACTTCCAAAAAGGCCGATCCATAGCATGACTAACGCCAAACGAAGCCGGCGCGACTTTCTCCGTGATAAACGACAGTCTATACGCAATTATGTACCGCCAAACATCCTTGGTATCAACACCATTCTCAATCAAATTATTCACGAGGAATCGTGATGGTGCGCGGACCTGACCATCCGATACGATCCGGCCGAAGACAGCTTGCCAGTCATCTTTACTTGCAGAATCAGAAGGGAGATTGTAATGCGTTAGGAGACGGGTTGTTGTATCAGGTGAGTAATAGTTTGATATTTGCGTCTCGAGGGACTCAAGACTTGCCTCCGGGCCATTTGTCACAGCGTACAGCGTTTCCTCGTTTGCGACTTCGCCGATTAGGAGGCGGAGATTGCGCCGCTTGAATTCGGACGCGAATGCGCCGGAACCGTAGTATGTGAAGAGGTCAGCGTGAAGGAAAACGTTGTCTGTTACTGGGCGGAAGGTGTGGTGTTTTAGTTTCATGATTGCGGCGCAGAGGTCTGATGCTGGGAGTGCGCGGAGGCGCTGTAGTTTCTCGGCTCCTGAGATGCTTGCAGATATCCTGAAATAATCGCATAGTTCGTCGAACTGCGGTTGACATTCTTCTGGCGTTTTTGGTTGCGCTGGGATGGCGTTGGAGTACATGACCAGGCGGCGAAATCGGTTCTTCTCTGAGTCGGAGAGGGTTCCGCGAAAGTCGTATAGTGTTTGTGCTTGTACGGCGTATGCGCCCGCGCTGCGTCCAGAGAGTGTGATGTTCTCTGGGTCTCCGCCAAATGCGCTGATGTTCTCATATACCCAGTCCATTGCCATGCGTTGGTCCCAGAGGCCGTAGTTTCCTATTGACCCGTCGGGACTCTCATCTTGCAGCGGCGCACCGGCCAGGAAGCCGAACACATTGAGTCTATATCCCACTGCCACGAAGACGGCTTTGAGACCCCCTGTAGAGATCAATTCAGTTGGATCCATCGACTCTTCATTGCTGGGGTCTCCCATCTGGAACCAACCGCCGTGGAACCAGACCATGACGGGCCATTTGGCAGGCTCATCCCCAGGCTTAGGCACGGGAGTCCAAATGTTCAAGCGAAGACAGTCCTCTCCATACTCATGTTGGGGAATATTCTTCTTCACAGAGGCAGAGTAGTTCGGCTGCAGACATACTTGGCCGAACTTTGTCGCGTCAAAGGGGGCTCCGTCCGTAGAGTAGGAGTAGGACTCTGGCAGGGGTTGTGGTTTCCGCCATCTTCGCTCACCAGTTGGTGGGAGGGCATATGCGACATTTGCAAATCTGCGCGACTTGTTGTCGAACTGCAGGCCTTTGATGGTGCCTTTGTTTGCGAGGTTGACTTCGCAGTCGGAAGTCTGGTAGGAGAGGGTGTTTCCCATTGTGGGCTGTCAGGGGGTGCCAAGCTGCCGAGGACTATGGGAGTTCCAGAGAGCAGAAGACGAGGCAGAGGCAGTGCTGGACATGTTGGAAAGCTGATGTTCTAAGACACTGGAGCTGAAGCAATCTAGCAATTAGCGGCTATGTGAACAGGGCGCTTCCTATCTTGCTCCACTTGCGATAGTGTCACTTCAAGTGCTCGATAACGAAGTTTCAAGTAACAGCAACTTCCTCCGAAGACTACAGTTTTGTCCGTGGTCCCACGTGCTTTTCCAGTGTCCATCGGGTAGGACCCAATTTACTTTAGGACTCCGTTCCTTCAACATCGCTGGTCCCGCAGCTAGCCCAGTCTCATTGGAAGGCAAAACATCAAATTTGCACCCATCTTTCCATTCCCAGTCCAGATCTATATGATGCTGTTTGAAATATATCATGAGCCAAAGAGGTAGCAGTGAACCGGGTGCTCGGCCTCGTCGCGCTCACATAGAGCACGGCAAGCGGTCGAGAAATGGTATAGTCTCAATTGGAGATGCATTCCTTGATGAAATGCTAACCCAGATAGGCTGCACTACATGTGTGAGTAAAAAGGTTAAATGCGATGAGATGCGCCCCCATTGCGGACGATGCATGCGACTCCGTTTGACTTGCGAATGGCCTGCCCCAAGACCGTCGCTAAAAGAGAGAAGACAAGGTTTTGGTCCGATCAAGTCCCGCAACTCGGGTCTCTGGTCCCCATCATCCATCAAACCAAGGGACGGAAATGATAGTGTTACGCACTCTCCATCGGAGGCTTCTTTGACACCATTGACTCAGAGGAGTTTACCGTCACCTGGACTCGAGAGCCTCATGCAATCGCAAGATGATCTGCTCGTCAAAGAGTCTGACTGCGTTGGTGGCATACTGTCGTCTAAACGAACTCTGGGGATACCAGCGCCTCATGATATGCCATGGGCATCCTCGGCAGAGACCCCGTCTTCGCTCACGGTCAAAACCCCCGAAAATCATGAAGAGTATTGGGACAATTTGTTGAATGCGAATGCCTTCGCCCTATTGAGAGCTCCACTGACGGACTCTATATTTACCGCAACCAATCTGTCGTTCGCTTATCCCAGCGGCCCTGCTCTAGGCAGTGACGACCAACAAGCTGTGTTGTTTCATTGCAAAGTATTTGCGCCCCTAAAGTCCACACGCGATTGGAGCTGCTCGGCGCATACCTTGTTCTTAAACAAGGCCTACAACAGAGACATGGCGTTTCACTTTCTTCTTGCTGTGTCGCATAGTGAGCTAGCCATCCACTATGGCCAAGGGCCTCAGCCGCCTCAGGAATCCAGAGACCACTATGAGAGAGGCTCTCAGTTGCTGCTGCAAGCACAGAATCCATTTGCAAGTATGGACCATGTCAGTATGATGCTGTCATTTCTGTACATGTACATGTTCTGGATGCGGAGAGATCATTTCAACCCTGCGAAGCTGAGAGATCTAGGTAGAGCGGTCCTCGCTCATGTCCAAACATATGGACTAGACACACTTTGTGCTAGCGATGATGTGCTCTCTTCTAGCGAAGGTGACGGTGTAGTTACTGCATCCGAACAGGTTGTCTTGGCCAGAATCATGACCTATCTGTATGACAGGGACGGATTCTGTTCCTTCTTCGGATGCGGTGGACTATTTGCAAGCTATATGGATAGCGTTTCTCAAAAGCGACAGAGGATCTGGCTACGCTCGCGAGCTGCGTTCTTCATGCCTCTGGGCGATATTGGCATAACCGCCGATTATGGGACAAATACGGGTACCAGCCATGCTTCAGAACTCGAAGATGCATCGACACTGGATCTATACTTTGAGCTCATTATTCTTCATCATGAAATCAACATATACAGCCAAGCCCCTTCAGTAGAAGCGATGGCTCTGAAGTCGAGGATTCAGCGACGATTGGAGGTTATTCGCCAGGTATGTGCAACCCTCTGTCAGGAAAGGACTTGTAGCAGTGCTAATCGGCGCAGAATCATGCTACGCTGCTCGGAAAAGTTGCAGAGTTACCCCTTAAATGTACGTTAATGACGTATATCGCGGCGATGTGCTTCTACGCCTTGCAGATTTATTCCTACCGCGCGCGCCAATCTCCGTTTGGAACACGGCCCATTCCTTCTCATCTCCAGGATGATCTCGGCTGTCTAATGTCGGCTGCGTACTATGCCACCAAAACTGGACAGGTACAGCTCCTTGAGCGCTTCCAATGGTCTCTTCTCATAGCCGGACTGGAGGTCACCGATCCAGTTCATCTGGAATGGATTGAAAACCATATATCTGACCCTGCAATCAAGAAGGGATTCGACCACTTTCAAAGAGTTAAGGGCCAGTCGCCAGCTGGCGTCACCATGGAAAAGGTCCGATCCCTAATCAATGGGGAATTCCGTGTCTCATAGGACGCGTCGGATACCAAGTTAGTAGTAAAATTCTATCGAAGAATGACTCCGTCTTTTCAATCCCAGTTCGGAGTCTAGATGTTGAGCCGAATCACGTGCTGATAGGTACCGGAGGCTTCCCGACGTCTCCAAATCCCAAGACCGCGAAGATCGCTAAGATTTCCAGTCCCTAACTAAATTGGGCAGTGGGTCTCAGGTTCGTCGACTATTCTGATCAATCATGCTCTGCCTGAATATCGAACGGGGAATGATAGCCGTCGACGCACGTTCTCCGCATTATCAAGTTTATCTCTGGGTTTCGCCTCCCTGGGCTCTCCCTTGACCGTATATCAAGGGGCCGTCGTCTAGTTCCCATGGTAGGATGACTACAGTACAAGGGTATCACTCTACCATTATGGAGAACAACCTTGAGACCTCTTCTGGCATTGACGAGAAACACCAACAGTCTGAGGTTGGCGCCGACAAGGAATATGGAGTCTCAGAGACCCTCAGCTATGCCGACGAGAAGAAGCTCGTGAGGAAGATTGACTTGCAGTATGCATCGCTGACTATGCAATTGAGGTAGTAGCTTACTTTTCTAGTCTTATGCCATTACTCATTATCAGTTATGGACTTCAGTATCTTGACAGTATGTTTCCTTCATCATTTTCTCTCGGCCGTGACTCACTCCTCGGCAGAAACTAGTTTGTCCTACAGTGCTATTTTGGGGTTGAGGGAAGACCTGGTACGATATCATCAATTAAGAGACCTTGTTTGGTAATCTAGCGGCTAACAACCATATCTAGAACCTCCAGGGTCAGGAGTACAGCTGGGCATCAGGTATTTTCTACATCGGCTACCTGGCTGCTTCATACCCTATCTCCCTCGGATTTGTCCGCTTTCCTCTGGGAAGATACCTCAGTGTTCTCATGTACGTTAAGTCATTATTTCACCGGCTTTTCTCTCTAATGCCCCGGCCAGTTTCCTATGGGGAGTAGTACTTACTCTTCATGCCGTTGCTTCGAACTATGCCGGGTTGATGGTGCTGCGGACATTCCTCGGTATTTTTGAGAGTGCCATCAGCCCTGGCTTCTCACTCATTACGGGAATGTGGTACACTCCTAAGGAGCACGTCTCTCGTCACTCGTTCTGGTTTGCTGGAAATGCCACCGCCAGTCTCATCGGATCGGGTATCGCGTACGGCATCCTACAATACACTGGAGGCTTCAGCCAGTGGAAGGTCAGTCATAGTTCAACAAACTTTGAACAGGGGGCATGCGCTGATTCTAAGTTTAGATGCTTTTCGTCATTTTCGGCCTCATCACAGTCGCATGGTCGGTTTTCCTTTGGTTCTACCTTCCTGACTCTCCGGACAATGCACGCTTCCTTACCCCCACTGAACGCGAATTCGCTTCCCTGCGACCGAAGAAGTTCCAACACACTACACAGACAAAGAAGTGGGATCAAGGTCAATTTATCGAGACACTGAAAGACGTGAAGACGTGGTGGTTCTTGGTCTTTTCCTTTGTCATTTGCGTGCCAAATGGTGGCACAACCAGCGTACGTTCTTTTCCAGCTACAGTTTTTGACTCTCAACTAACTCGTCCGCAATATAGTTCAATACTATTATCATCAACAGTTTCGGCTATGACGAGTTCCAAACGATCCTCATGGGCATGCCAGCTGCCGCCTTCCAACTCACCACCGTCATCCTCGCAGCCCTGTTCACGACCTATATCCGCAAGTCCAGATTGTGGGCCATGGTTTCCATCTTCCTCATGGCGATGGCTGGAATCCTCATGGTCAAGCTGCTTCCCATGGATAGAAAGCTTCCTCGTCTTGCGGGATACTGGCTCGTCACAGCCGTTGCACCAGCCTTCCCTCTCATGATGTCACTGTTCGCAAGTAACACCGCTGGGTTTACAAAGAAGTCCACAGTCGTCGCCCTTATCTTCGTCGGATACTGTGTCGGAAACTTCGTTGGGCCCCAATTCTTCAAGAGCAAAGAGGCGCCTTCCTACAGCGTAAGCACAGTCTGTCGTTTAACAAGACCTACAATCACTGACCCTACCTGGCTCTAGACCGCGTACACCACCATCCTCACCTGCTACGCCATCTCCATTGTCATGGTCGCTGGCTTTAGATTCTATCTCGGCTGGGTGAACAGTAGACGGGATAAGATACAGGGCGTGGAGATCGATCCGGAGGAGGCTCGTGAGATTGACTTGCATGCTGATGAGAACCTGGAGCATGTGGATGAGACGGATCTTCAGAACTCAAGCTTTAGATATATTCTGTAGAGGCCATAACGTCTGCAAGAGTGAATAGATCCTACTAGTAATTGATAAATCAATGCTATTGTTGTGCATGTATAAAGTGAGTCCTGCCTTAGGCACCAATAGAAATCTGCCTTGGTGCCTTGGGGTTATCAGTGTGGGGGACTGGATAGCGAAATCGGCGGGAATTTCTTCTTGCGAACCCCTCGGCAAGTCTTGACTCACGAGCCACCATTGAGTCATTAATTCCTCCATATCACAACACCCCCCTCTGTGCAGCTCGACGCCCCAACATACAACGGGCATCGGCGCAATCATGGGTGCCGAATCAGTTCCATTGCAGGAACGCCTCGAGCGCTGGGCTCAAAGACTGCAAAACCTCACCGTCTCCCCGCTCACCCGCGACTATCCCGACAACCAGAACCAGGAACTGCCCAAGCGGGCCATTGAAGCTTTTGAGTCGCTGAAGCTTCCCAAGGACACTGCGGCCGCTCTGCAGAATGTCTCGAAGACATCGTCCGGGTTCACCGTCTTCCTGACTGCGTTTGTCGTGCTCGTTGCTCGTTTGACTGGTGATGAGGACATTGCCATTGGTACGAGCGCTAGCGAGGATGGTCGTCCGTTTGTTCTCAGAGTGCCGATTGACGCTTCTGAAACATTCCTCCAGCTGTACGCTAAGGTTCAGAAGGTAATTGTGCCGTGTCGATTGCATTGTATTCTATGACGTCGTTGTCTAACTTGTGCGTTGTAACCAGGCCTACGATGACGGCGAAAACGAGATCGTGCCATTGGGCAGTCTTCGATCCTACATTCAAGAGAAGTCGCAATCCGAGCGAACGCCAGTGTTCTTCCGCTTCGCTGCATACGACGCCCCCGCCGCTTCGCAAGATTACCCCGCCAACACATTCGAGACGACAGACTTGGTGGTCAATGTTGCGCAAGGGTCGACGGAGCTAGGAGCATACTACAACCAGCGTCTCTTCTCCAGTGCGAGAATCAGCACCATTCTCAGCCAGGTAGCTCAATTGGTTCAGAATGCTACCAGCAACCCAGAGACCGCAATTGGGCGCATTGACTTCATGACACCCGAGCAGCGCGCTCTTCTTCCCGACCCGACTGCCGACCTGCACTGGTCCAAGTTCCGCGGCGCTATTCACGATATCTTCTCTGAGAACGCTCAAAGCCACCCCGACAAGCTTTGCGTTGTTGAGACCAAGTCCGCTACATCCGCTCATCGCGAGTTCACATACAGACAGATCAACGAGGCGTCGAATATCCTCGGTCACCACCTGGTCCAGGCTGGTGTTGAGAGGGGCGAGGTTGTTATGGTGTACGCTTACCGTGGCGTTGACCTTGTGGTGGCTGTTATGGGCATTCTCAAGGCCGGCGCCACATTCTCCGTTATCGACCCTGCGTATCCCCCTGAGAGACAGTGCATCTACCTTGATGTTGCCCGGCCACGGGCTCTTATCAACATTGCAAAGGCTACCAAGGATGCCGGTGAGCTCTCGGAGAAGGTTCGCACATTCATCGACGAGAACCTGCAGCTCCGCACCGAGATCCCTGCCCTTGCCTTGCTCGATGACGGATCGCTTCTTGGAGGCTCGATTGATGGCCAGGATGTCCTAGCCAAGCAGGTGCCCTCGAAGGCCGAGCCTGTCGGTGTTGTTGTTGGCCCTGACTCTACCCCTACGCTGTCCTTCACCTCTGGTTCCGAAGGTAGACCCAAGGGTGTCCGCGGTCGTCATTTCTCTCTGGCGTATTACTTCCCATGGATGTCGGAGACATTCAAGCTTACACCCAACGACAAGTTCACTATGCTCAGTGGGATTGCCCACGACCCGATTCAAAGAGACATCTTCACTCCTCTGTTCTTGGGTGCTCAACTCCTTGTGCCAGCCCGCGAGGATATCCAGAACGAAAAGCTTGCCGAGTGGATGCGCGATTACGGCGCTACTGTCACGCACCTTACACCTGCCATGGGTCAGATTCTGGTCGGAGGCGCCTCCGCACAGTTCCCCACTCTGCACCACGCTTTCTTCGTCGGAGATATTCTGATCAAGAGAGACTGCCGCTCTCTGCAAGGTCTGGCCCCTAACGTCAACATCGTCAACATGTACGGAACGACCGAGACACAGCGTGCCGTCAGTTACTTTGAGATCCCGAGCTTCTCCAGCAACGGCGGGTACCTCGATACCATGAAGGACGTCATCCCGGCCGGTCGTGGTATGCTCGACGTGCAGATGCTGGTCGTCAACCGTTTCGAGCCTAGCCGCATTTGTGCCATTGGCGAGGTTGGTGAGATCTACGTTCGTGCTGCTGGTCTTGCCGAGGGATACCTTGGTTCTCCTGAGCTCAACCAGAAGAAGTTCCTTACCAACTGGTTCGTCGACCCCAAGACATGGATTGAAAAGGATGCTGCCGAGGCGCAAGGCTCGACCGAGCTCTGGAGAGAGTTCTACGTTGGACCTCGGGACCGTCTCTACCGCAGTGGTGACCTTGGTAGATACACGCCGTCTGGTGATGTCGAGTGCTCTGGTCGTGCGGATGACCAGGTGAAGATCCGTGGTTTCCGTATCGAGTTGGGTGAGATTGATACTCATCTCTCCCGTCACCCCCTTGTCCGTGAGAACGTAACTCTGGTCCGTCGTGACAAGTTCGAGGAGCCTACCCTCGTCAGCTACTTTGTTCCTGATATGAGCAAGTGGGCTTCTTGGTTGGAGGGGAAGGGTCTCAAGGATGACGATTCTGCTGAGGGAATGGTCGGCATGCTCCGACGCTTCCGTCCTCTTCGCGACGATGCTCGTGAGCTGCTCCGCAGCAAGCTCCCCACCTACGCTGTGCCCACTGTCTTCATCCCGCTCAAGCGTATGCCGCTGAACCCCAACGGCAAGATCGATAAGCCCGCCTTGCCCTTCCCTGATACCGCAGAGCTCAGTGCTGCCGCTCCTCAACGTCGGGCCTCAGCTCTGAAGAACTTGTCTGAGACTGAGCAAGCGCTTGCTCAGATCTGGGCTCAGCGCATCTCGAATGTCACTGCTGCCATGATCGGTCCTGAAGATTCGTTCTTCGACCTTGGTGGACACAGTATCCTGGCTCAGCAGATGTTCTTCGACCTGCGCCGTAAGTGGCGTGGCATCGACATCAGCATGAACGCCATCTTCCGCAGCCCTACCCTCCGTGCTTTTGCTGCGGAAATTGACCGTCTGCTCAACTCTGAGTCCTTGACTGGCGACGACACTAGCGCCGAGACTGCCGCGGCTGCTAACGAGCCCAACGACGAGTACTCCCGCGATGCTCGCCAGTTGGTCGACAGTCTCCCCAAGTCCTTCCCTACCCGTACCGAGGACATTCTCGCCTCTGAACCCACCATTTTCCTCACCGGCGCCACCGGTTTCCTTGGTGCGCACATCCTCCGCGACCTCCTCACCCGCAAGAACCCCTCGGCAAAGGTCATCACTCTCGTTCGCGCCAAGTCTGCCGAGCAAGCCCTGGCCCGCATTCGCTCCACCTGCCGTGCCTACGGCTTCTGGGACGAGTCCTGGACTTCTCGCCTCGAATGCATTGTCGGTTCTCTTGGTGACCCCCGCTTCGGTCTCACCGATGCAGCATGGGACGATCTGATCAACCGTGTTGACGCCGTCATCCACAACGGTGCTCTTGTCCACTGGGTCTACCCCTACTCCACCCTCAAGCCTGCCAACGTCCTCGGAACCATTGATGCGCTCAATCTCTGTGCCACTGGCAAGCCCAAGCAATTCTCCTTTGTCAGTTCCACCAGTGTCCTCGACAGCGACCACTACGTCGAGGAGTCCGAGCGCAGCATCGCTGCCGGTGGAGCTGGTATCAGTGAAGAGGATGACCTAGAGGGCAGCGCCGTCGGACTTGGAACCGGCTACGGCCAGAGCAAGTGGGCGGGTGAATACCTCGTCCGCGAAGCCGGAAAGCGCGGACTGAAGGGTACCATTGTTCGTCCTGGCTACGTCCTCGGTGACTCTATTAGCGGAAGTACGTACCCCTGTATCAAAAGTGTCTCCATTCGCATACTAACTTTTTATTACAGCAACCAACACCGACGACTTCCTGATCCGCATGATCAAGGGTTGCATCCAACTCTCCGCCCGCCCGAACATCAACAACACCGTCAACATGGTTCCTGTCGACCACGTCGCCCGTGTCGTCATCGCCGGTGCCTTCCAGCCACCCGTGTCCCCTATTGGTGTCGCCCAAGTAACAGGCCACCCGCGCCTGCGGTTCAACCAGTTCATCGGCGCGCTCCAGCTGTACGGATACGAGGTGCCGCAGGTCGACTACGTTCCGTGGTCGAAGTTGCTGGAGCAGTACGTCAACAGCGGCGAGCACGATGATGCTGAAGGCCAGCATGCGCTGTATGTCCCCCTCCTTATCCGTCTGACCCCATCAAAATGGAAAGCTAATACTAATGTTACTACACAGCATGCCACTTTACCACTTCGTAACAGCCGACCTCCCCTCCAATACCAAGGCCCCTGAACTAGACGACACCCACGCCGCGGCGTCCCTGCGCGCCGACGCAACATGGTCAGGCGTCGATGGCTCCGCTGGCGCCGGCGTAACGGAGGAACTAGTCGGTCTTTACGTCTCGTACCTTGTGAACGTGGGCTTCCTACCTGGTCCGTCTGCTTCGGGTACGGCGGCTCGTCCGTTGCCGACTGCTACGCTTACGAGTGACCAGCGTGAGGCGTTGGCTGGTGTTGGTGGACGCGGTGGTGCCGCTTAGAATATATTAGGGAAGCCGTCCCTATCTCGGATTTATGTCAATTTTGTATTTTTGTTTGGCTTTTAAAAGCTTGTTTTGGGTTCTGTTTTGTTTTCCTTTTGACATGAGATGAGATGATAAGATGATGCAAGTCGTGGTGGCGAGACACTGACGCTGTAGATAGGGAGGTAGTTAATGGAGGTAACTATATAGATAAGATATAGCGAGATCAGACAACATGATCTCGAAACTTAGAACAAGAACAAGGAAAGAATAAATGAAGAATACCACGTCAATGCTCCATTCCATTTTCTTATCGCTGAGTTTATTGATGAGTATATTGTTGCTACGTGGCTGTCAGCCCTAGTTGCCGCATCATACAACTCTTTGGTGTTGTGTATGAGGGACTTATTGCTGGTGATATAGCGTGGCGTGGCATGCTCCATGCTTCGTCCGTCAAAGGAACATTGTACTACAGTGCGATGCGATGCGAACACTTGAATCTATGCTCTCTGTGCAACGATAAGATTCAGAGATCAGGATGAGACCATTTGAAGTAGGCATATATTTACCCCGTCTCATCCGTGGGGATAATGTAGATTTTATACCATTTCATTCAACCGGAAATCGACCTATACTTTTCCATACTTTCTCAATCTACAGATGGCGAGTCAAGGTACGTTCTCTTATTTTGCTTTATATGCATGTTTGTATGCGCAGCTTTCCGGAGTCTCAGGCGGGAGTGGTGCTTCACGTGCAGGCTGCCTGCATGAACCTGTCTCACTGCCACTGCCACTGCCTCTGCCACTGCCAATTCAATCTTGCAAACGCAGGCATGAGCGCAGGTCCAAGTGCAGATGGGATGCAGACGCATGCAGGTCATCTTTGTTGCAATCCCGTCACTGGCTACCTCCCTACTTATAACCTCCAAGCCCCTGCACCCTCGATTCCGATGTTTATTCAAGGAGTGACACCGCGCAACCTGAGGATGCTGTGTCAGTATCTACCTACTTTGAACTGACCTAGCTACCGTCCATACCTTCCATAATACCTCTTAATCCATCTCACCCCATCCATTCCCTTCTATTCCCCAGCGCCAAGTCGATTCGAAGCTAACAATCTCAAAACGCACCCACTAGACCCCATCCTCTCAAAAGCCCTATCAACAAACAAACGATGGGCGAACTATACATCCCAACAGGACCCAACGCTGTTTCCCACCCTCTCAACCGCCCAACACCCCCGAATTCTTTGGCTCGGATGCTCTGACTCTCGATGCCCCGAGACAACATTGCTTGGTCTACAGCCGGGAGATGTGTTTACGCACAGGAATATAGCGAATATAATTTCCGAGCAGGATGGAAGTGTGAATGCTGTTATTGAATACGCTATTGTCCATTTAAAGATTAGGACTGTTTTTGTATGCGGGCATACGAAGTGCGGTGGTGTACAAGCCGTTCTTCAGAACAAGGAGGTGAAGGAAGGCTCAAGTGCAAGTGCGCTAACACCCTGGCTTGCACCACTACGAACGCTAGCAAGGGATCATCGCTCCCTTCTCAAGACATTAGACCTTGAACGGGCGGCCCTGGCACTTGTCGAGTTGAATGTTCTCTCTGGCGTTAGGACTGTTCTAGGCAGGAAAGTTGTTAGGGAGGCCGTTAGGGATAGGGGGGTTAGCGTTCATGGGTTGGTTTACGATGTGGGTTGTGGGAGGTTGAGGGAGGTTGATGGGTCTACGCTTGTAAATGGTGGTGGTAAGGTTGTGAGTAGTAGGAGGAGTGTTGAAGGGAGGAATGTTGAGAGTAGGGCTGGGGTTGGGAGGGTTGGTGGTGGTGGTTTAGGGGGTAGGAGAGGGTCGTTGTTCGTTTAGGAAGGGAGAATCTACTTTCCTAGGTGTTAGGCATTAGGCATTAGGCATGCGTCGGAAGCTATGCTGACGGTTTTCTGTATAGTATACTATCATTGTGACTCAATCGACTCTATTATACTGTATTCTGAATGCTGGGCTTGGGTTTTGCGCACATCGCTATGAATTGATTGTTATATTTATCTTGATCTCGGTCTCACAAATCCAGCGAGCCTATATTGCATTATCAGTATGGGTAAATCTAGGACGTGGAATATTCTATCGTGCCAATAATGCTCTATCTATACACGGACAGGGACGGGACAACTGGCCATCATTGATTCTTTAAAGGCTGATGAAAGTAGGTTACTACGGTAGTTGCCAGGAAACGAAAGCCAAGTCCAAACCCTAAGCACAAACATATCCGCGATAATATCCAGCAAGCCCTAAGCAACCTCAACATGCTCAACCCTCTCCTGAGTACCCTCACCCTTCTCCCCATCCCCTCCAGCCCCCCTCTCCTCAGCCAAACTCACATCCTTTCCAGCCCTCATCGCCCTCCAAAGCTCATCCGACTTCCTAACAGGTGAAACACCATGATCCATAAACGCCAGATCCACAGCCTCAAGACTAAACCCCGCAGTCTCGGGATAAAGAAAGTAAACCATCGGCACGAACGCAAGATTGAATGCCGCAAAGATAATGTACGTTCGCCAGCCAATATTCGCTATAGCAACGGGGACAATCTCGATTACTATAAAGGTTGATAGCCACAGGAAGGCTGTTGCCAGTCCAATGCCTTTTGAGCGATGCGCGAGGGGGAGGATTTCGGGGCCGTAGCACTATGCCATCCAGTATTCATTAGCACTGAGTGCAGAGGGAATGAGGACTTTTGGGAAGCTTCCTTACCCAGATCCCACCCATGAATCCCCATGTGTAGAAAGCCTGGTACGCGAAGAGCATCGCTGCTGCTACAATTCCTGAAACGTGTGTGTCGATCGCAAGCATGGCGGCCATGATAGCCATCACGGACGCCATGCCAGTAGCAGAGGCTATGAACGACCGGCGCCGTCCAAGCTTCTCAATGGTGTACCATGTTCCGAACGAGGCGACAAGGAACCATATCTGCAGGAACCCAGACATGAGAAGCGCAAAGTTCCTGTCAAAGCCGACTGAGTCTTCGAAGCTGCATCATTTCAGTTAGTGTACCCTCCATGCTGTAAGGCCGTGGCATCCATATAGGAATGTACGTACATCACGGTAGTGTAATAACTAATAGGCGTACTCCCGCTCCAAGCCTGACACGCATTCAATAGACAAGCGAGGAAAACGCGACGGCGGGATCGGACCTGGTCGTTCTTGAGAAGGTCAGACCACCCCTTTTGCTCGTGTTCGAGAGCCAGTGCGTCTTGGATCTCAGCCACTGTGGCCGCCAGTGCAGCTTCGTCGACAACGCCATGGGAGGAGCGTAAGAGGCGGAGAACCTCTGTGCCCTCTTGGTATCGATCATGCTGGAACAACCAGCGGGGAGCTAGGTAGACATGCATTTTAGTTCCAAAATCCCCAGTAGAATGTATCAAGGACAGCGAGTCTTACACTCCGGCATAAAGAGCAACATCCCACTAAGAACAATCCCCAGAAAAGCCTGGAACGCCATCGGAAACCGCCACGAGACACTACCATTATACCCCGACAGGCCATAATCAATCCAGTACGCCAGTACCTGTCCCAGTATAAGAAACGTCAATGACACAGCCATGAGCATCCCCCTGGTTTCTTTCGTTGCGAGCTCGCTCTGCCAAACGGCTAGATTACTCGAGATGAGTCCGAGCCCGACGCCTGCGACGATCCGTCCGATAATTAATTGTGCGGTGGTATAGCTCGACGCTTGCAATATGGCGCCGATACTTAGAATGCCTGATCCGAATTGCGCGATTGTTAACCTGCCCCAGCGGCCGCCGAAGATACTGGTTCCTAGACAGCCGAAGAGGCACCCGATGACGAAGAGCGCTGTTACTGTTCCTTCCATTGAGGAGGTAAGGTGGAATGTTGATTTGAAGGTGTCGGCTGTTAGGAGGCCGCCGATGACTCCGTCGTCGTAGCCTAGCATCCAATAAGCGTCAGCAAGAGGGAGGTTCTCGGACAGACCGCATGAAGTGCAGCTTGCCGAAGATGGTGAATCCCATTCCCGTTGAGACAGAAATGCCTGCAATCAGACTGCGGCCTGAGAGGCCGAGGTATACCATCTTGATGTAGACTATGAGGTTTCTGGGTGCTTTTCTGCAGTGAGAGTGAGAACCCCCCTACCGCATGAGTTCCGTACCGCCTTATCAACAACAACGTCTTATGCCTGCACTACTCACGCCCCAAACATCATCCGACACTGTCAAGCTTTCCAAGTGGGACTAGCTTCAGTCTTGTCCTATGGGGTAAGGACCATACGCGGGGAAGGCGGGTCATCCTGGTGCTCGGGGAGAAGCCCGAACTGTTAAACGGCGCCGTGCATGGGGCATCCCTTAGACGTGGGATGGCAAGGCGTGGGATGGCACTACGTGGGGTTTCCCCTCTCTCTACATCTATAGAGTTCTTGGAAAGTCGATCAATCGAATATCTTGCAAGTTATTGGTGGAATATGCTTGATTCAATCAGCCCATGCATTACCTATGGATGCCGGGGTAACCCCAAGCAAGTACACCCCTACTCCGTATGAAATGACAGGCAGCACATGAAACAAATCACAACGCAGCCCTCAACCGCCCATCAACAGCCCTCAAAACAACATACAAACTCTCCAAATAAGGCGCACTTATACCTAACTCCCTCGCCCTCCTAACCGGAAACCCAAGAATAACATCAATCTCCATCGGCCGTCCACTCCTGAAATCCGTCTGCATACTACTCCCAATTCCCGGCATGGCATTAATGCGCTCCATCAATGTATCCACTAACCCCTCATGCAGCTGAACACCGCAAGCACGCGCAATGGCAATGACCTCGCGCATCAATTGACGCGTGTAGGGCTCTGCGTCTGGCGAAGAACGGAGCCAGGTCTGTGTATCGACGTTTGTGAGTGTCGTTAGGGAGTTCCAGGCGGCGTTCCAGACGACTTTTTCCCAGCGCTGACGCTGCATGTCGTTTAGGACTGTGAAGACTGTGTTTCCCTGCGTGAGAAGGGAGGCGAATGTTTGCAGGCGGTGGTGTTCGGTTTCTTCGTTGAGGGCGGGGTTTGGGAAGAGGCCGATTTGCATGTCTTCTGATTTCGTGTGGGTGATTATACCGGGGGTGCTTTGGTTGGCGCCGACCCAGGTCTGAATAAATGGTTTTTTGTTAGTTGTGTTTTCACTTGGAAAGGGGATAGAGTAGGTAGGTAGGTACTAACCACACAAGTCAAAATCGAGGCCTTGGGGAACTGCTTCCGGAAAGCCTCTTCATTCCCGACCCCATTCTGAATGATCACGATTGTTGTTCGGGTTTCGTCTACTACTGGAGCCAGTTTTGTGGCTACTTCTTCCTGGTCGATTGCTTTGTGTGCGCAGACGACGTAGTCGACGGGGCCGGTAGCCTCGGCGGGCGATTTCACCACTGCGACTGTTAGCACAGAATATAGACAGCAAACAGCAATTGTTTACCCTTGTGCGGATGGAAGGTGTGGGTTCCGTGGTTTTCGCTATTAATTTTAATCCCCTAGGTCGCCACTTGTCAGCCGTTGCACGGATATACTCTGTTGAAGAGAGGGAAACAAACATTAGCCTTCACAGCATCATAGTTGGATCGCGCAACCACCGTCAGGCGCACGCGGTCGGAGCGATTGAGGATGAAGGCGTAGAAGGAGCCAATCCTGACGGTTGTTAGAAAGATGCGATTGTCATTCACCGAAGACAGACTCACGCTCCGAGCCCGTAGAGAAGGACGTCAATTCTATCGGACATGATACGCTACTGATGAAGATAGAGAGGGACAATGACAGGCGAGAGGGAAAAATGCTAGGAGTGATTCATATGGGTGCCGATACAATTAGACTGAACAGCCTTTGCTTTTTAGTTTTGTTGCATATTATGCCAACAGCAGCTTGGTTGATCGTCCTAAAAACATCCCACGTCATTGAATCCCCGCAGTCTGGCCCCCGGGGGGTCGGAGCAGGTCCGCGTGGGGGTTGAGATAGGGCTAATACAACTCAGTATAGCCGGGACAGACCCGGACACTATACTACTCCAACTATAGCTTCACACTCCCCACCAACTCTCTCTCCAGCCGACTGGTATTAATCATCTCCGGTTTGAGATCCTTTAGACTCGTTGCGCCGAGAAAGGTCATGTTGGCTTGGATTTCCTGGTGTAGAATCTGCACCATTCGGCGGACCCCTTTCTCCCCGTACCCTGATGACAGACTGTACAAGAAAGGCCGGCCCAGTCCAACAGCTGTGGCTCCTAGGGCAATAGCTTTGAGGACGTCTGTACCTCGACGGATACCACCGTCGATGAAGATTTGCATTTTGCCGTCTAGAAGATGGGGTGCGAATTTGCGGATTTCAAGTAGCGTAAGTAGAGGCGCTTGTGCACTTTGCAGATAGATAGATCAGTATAGAGCACACACTTGATGGAAAAACTAGACAGGCACTCACGTATCCTGAGACCTCCCCCCATGATTGCTCAGCACAATCCCCTGAACCCCATGCTCATACGCAAGAACCGCATCCTCAACACACTGAATCCCCTTAATAACAACCGGCAAATCCCCCGTCAAGTCCTTTAGCCAGTCCAGAATATCCCAGTCAATGACCGGTGAAATAGAACTAGCCATGATCTTAGCCACCCCCTCACCCTGCGCATCGCTATCTGTAGCAGAAACATCAAGGTTCATCCGTTCATCCATCTCGCGCTTCCCGACGACTGGTGAATCTACCGTGATCCATATCCCCTTTACTCCAATCTTAACCGCGCGCTTGACCATCTCGACAGACTTGGAGATGTCGCGGTGCACATATAGCTGGAAGAAGAGCGGCTGGTCCTCTGTGACTCGGCTCGCTCGTACTTTTTCAACGGGCATGCTGGAGCCGTTTGCTAGGACCTGCGCTAGACCTTCCTTTCCTGCTGCTGCTGCAAGGGCACACTCGCCTTCTGGGTGCGCGTACTTGGCGATGCCAACGGCTGACATGTAAACCGGTAAAGCCACTTTATGGCCAAGAATCGACGTGCTCGTGTCCACACTCGCGACTTTCTTAAGGATCCGTGGCCGAAGCGCAACCTTTTGGTACGCCCTTGCGTTATTCCGCTTGCTGATTTCGTCGTCTGCGGCTGAGGCATAGTATGCCCATGCATTGGGTGTCAGATATTGCTGCGCGACCTGCTCAAAGTCATGCAGATTGATGAGTGTATTGAGCGGTGGTGGAGTATTGGCTATAGCCTGTATTTGAGCCGTTGCTTTGGTAGCATCTGCTTTTTCTTTCACGGTCTCTGCTAATTCCGCGGTGTCGATGTGCCCGCGCAGAGCGGTTGCGGGCAGTGTCTCAGCTAGTAGTTCTGGCGAGTGTACGGAGTCAAAGTCGCTTGTTGCGTCTCGGCCAGCACAGCGGAGAAGCACTTTTGCGCCGCCGGGGTGCTCGTCTAAGAATCCTTGTCTTGTTAGCTACCTGATGACTGACTTGACTGGGGAACCATATCGGGCCTTACCTGTAACATCATACACAGCACCGTGAATGGCCACCCAGCATGACTGCCGGCTGTTATGCTGTGCAATCTCGGCACGAGTCACCGTCATGATGCTACAGTTATGATATGTTCCTAGTTGATTGCTACTCCATCTGTTGAGTCCAGCATAAAAGTAGTGCAGTAGACGTAGAGTCGGCGCTCAACGACCTGCGACCCCCACAGGACGTGGAGGGCGTGGGGGTCACACTGTTGGCCCCAGGGCCCCTGTCGAGTCTAGTCGTCAGTTGATCGACTCGACTCGAGCTACGTAGCTATTCCTTCGCTCCACTTCTTTCAACTCCAGGATGCAGGATCGACCGTCCCACCCTTGGGCGTGTTGGCGGGGAATCCGGGGTGAAGCCGGACTCTCCATGGGACGGCTCAAGCCCGGGTTAGGGTATATAACCTATACCTCAACAACCCGTTCGACATTAGCCACTTTATATCCAACATACCTGTGTATACAAGGAGATATGACTGACCAAACAGACCATTATAAGCCCGACGCTACCCACGTCGAAGGCACCGACACAGCCAAAATCCACAATGGCGATAGAGCACTCGCACTATTCGACAATCTCGAAGACATGCACGAGACCTTTGAGCCAGGCGAGGAGAAGAAACTAGTCCGCAAGATTGACTTGATGATTTTACCCTTTTTAGCTGTTTGCTATGCTTTCTACTATGTATGTGAACCGGAAAACCCCTCACATGGGTTGCGCTGACCACAGTCGGGTGAAATGCAACAGATCGATAAAACGACCCTCTCCTACGCGGCTATCTTTGGTATCGAAGAGGATCTCAATCTCAGTGGCACTGAATATTCCTGGCTCTCGAGTGTCTTTTACTTTGGGTTTCTTGTTTGGTCGTTTCCGACTAATCTTTTGATGCAACGGTTTCCGGTTGGGAAGTATTTGGGTGTGAACATTTTTCTTTGGGGGTTTTTCTTGATGTTGCAGGGTTGGTATATCCCATTCCACCAAGCACTGGGGTGTTAGCTAACGAGGTATCTAGCTGCCGCAAAGAACTTCACACAGCTTGCTGTTCTGAGAGTCATTTCAGGTGCGGCCGAGGCATGCAGGTGAGTCCGATCAGTCTTGCCGTCCACGATACATGCTGACAATACCAGCGACCCAGCATTCATGCTCATCACAAGCATGTGGTATACCCGTCGCCAGCAACCCATCCGTATCGGCCTCTGGTACACAGCCAACGGCTTCGGTATTGCAATCGGTGGTCTTCTAGGCTACGGCATCGGGCAGATAAAAGGCGCTCTGTCATCGTGGAAATACGAGTTCCTGATCATCGGCGCCCTCTGCTCGGCATGGGGTATTATCATGATCATCTTCCTACCCGATTCTCCCATGACGGCACCCCAATTATCTGATCGAGAGAAACGTCTAGCTGTTGAGCGGCTCCGCGATAACCAGACTGGAATCGAGAACCGGAACCTCAAACCTCGACAGATTCTTGAAGCTTTGACGGATTGGAAAGTGTGGACTTTCTTTCTATTGGGGTTCTCGGGGAATATACCTAACGGTGGGATCTCAAATTTTGGGACGTTGATTATTAAGGGGTTTGGGTTTAGTACCTGTATGTCTTCTTTACTTCCACCCCTAACACTTCCCTTGAAATTGACCGCTAATCATGGTATAGTGGTCACAACCCTAATGCAAATCCCCTACGGCGCCTTCATCGCAATAATGATCCTATCAGCCGTATTCATAAACGACAAACTCCCCCACAACAACCGCTGCCTCGTCGCAATCGCCTTTCTCCTCCCAAACCTCGCTGGCTCATTTGGCCTCTGCTACGTCCCTGAATCGCAGCAAGTCGGCCGCTTAATCTGCTACTACCTCACAGGCTCCTACAACGCCTCGTTCGTAATCATCCTGTCCATCCTAACGGGTAATATAGCAGGGCACACCAAGAAGGCCATTACAAACGCGATGATTTTCTTGGGTGTTTGTGCGGGGAATATTGCCGGTCCGTTCTTTTATAAGGCGGAGCAAGCGCCGGGGTATTCGTTGGGTATTTGGTCTATGATTGTGGCGAACTTTGTGGAGATTGGGCTTATTGTTATACTGGGGGGTTGTTTGGCGATGGAGAATCGGAGGAGGGATCGGGTGCAGCGGATTGGGGGTGGTGATGGGGATGGGGATGGGGATGGTGGGCAGGCGGATGAGATGCGCAGGTTGGAGTTGGATCGCACGGCGTTTAGCGATTTGACGGATAAGGAGAACTTGAATTTTCGGTATTTGTACTAATAGGCTTACTTTTGAGGTGTAGATATGTGAGAGAATGTAATTCATGATTCTACATCGATGTGTTGTTTACAGAGTAGCCCAGAGTAGAAGCATGGGACCACCCAGTTGACCAGGTTTAGCAATGATACAATAGCCAACTCTACTTGTTATCATCTCCACTGAATCATAACGCTGATCAACATCCTTCAAGTATTCTTCCACCAATAACCTCCACATCCAACTAGCGTGGGGACGTCTGGGGGTGGCCGGAACATGTCCGGGGGTTCTCCGCATCTTAGGGCTTCCTCTCCGCATTTTCACCTGCTCTTTCACATCTTCCTCCTCCTCTTTCAACCCCCACGCAGGATGCCCAGAGAGCGTGGGGTGTCCTAGGTCAGGGAGTACAGTGGGATGTTCACATGCCGAAGAGGAAAGCTCCAAAGATACCCCGACAGCTGGGGTCTTCCTTCATATACGCGGACTTTTCCCCGCGATCAAGTCAGTCGCATTTTCCCTGCATTCATTCTATCCATTCCATTTCTAATTGCAATCGCGATCGCAGATCAGCTACAGCCATGGTCAAAATCAAATCCATCGAGTACTTCCGCCTCAAGCCGCGCTGGCTCTTCGTCAAGATCACAGATGAAGAAGGTAAATTCGGCTGGGGCGAGGGCACACTCGAGGGTCATTCTCTCGCCGTCGAGGGCGCGTTAGACGAGATAATTACGCGTCTTGTTGGCTTGGAGGCTGAGTGAGTCATACCCGTGTTCTTCTATCCCTTCAAGTGCTTCCAGTTGACGTGGAACAGCGACATCGAACACATCTGGCAGGTCATCTGGCGACTGGGCTTCTACCGCGGCGGACCGGTCTTCATGTCCGCCATGTCGGGCATTGATATCGCCCTGTGGGATCTCAAGGGTCGGAGACTAGGTGTGCCTGTTTACCAATTACTTGGTGGAAAGGTGCGTTCCAAGGTACAGGTTTATGCTTGGATTGGGGGTGATCGACCTAGTGATGTTGAGGCTGCTGCGTGAGTATACCACACAGATATCCCTCACATTATACGAAAAGACCAAAGCTAATGCTACTGTTATTGTTATATAGCAAAGCACGCATAGCCCAAGGCCTAAAATGCATAAAAATGAACGCAACCGAAGACATGAACTGGCTTGACTCCCCCTCCGTGCTAAACTCCTGCGTCGAGCGCCTCAAAACCGTCAAGGCGCTCGGTCTAGACGCGGGCCTCGATTTTCACGGCCGCCTACACAGACCAATGGCCAAACAGCTCGCAAAGGCACTTGAGCCATACCAGCCTCTCTTCATTGAAGAGCCGCTGCTCGTCGAACACCCAGAGGCAATCAAGCAATTGTCAAATCATACCACTATCCCCATTGCATTTGGCGAGCGCCTGTATACAAGATGGGACGTGAAGCGCTTTCTTGAAGATTCCTCCGTCGATGTCCTACAGCCTGATATTGCGCATGCGGGGGGTATTTCCGAAACGAAGCGCATCGCTACGTTGGCAGAAACATACGACGTCGCGATTGCGCCGCATTGTCCGCTAGGTCCCATTGCCCTTGCGGCCTCAATGCAGGTGGCGATTTGCACGTCGAACTTTGTTATCCAGGAGATGTCGCTGGGGATGCATTATAATGTTGAAGCGGGCGATATTGATTTGAATAGTTATCTGCTTGATAAGAGCGTTTTTGAGATTCGGGATGGGTATGTGGATGCCCTTAAAATGCCGGGGCTGGGGATTGAAATCGATGAGGAGCTGGTTAGGCGGATTTCGAAGGAGACCGAGCCCTGGCAGTGTAAGGAGTTTTATGGGGGGGATGGGGCTGTTAGGGAGTGGTAGGTGGTTTTGACTAGATTGGGGTTTAGAGTAGAGTAGAGTATAGATGTCTTGAATTGAGTGTTGGTTCAAAGCTTTGCATTGTATATCATGTATATCTGGCTGTGTACTGGAATGATTCTGTTATGGCAGTTGTATCCCCCCTCTCCATTCTACCACTGCTATTACCCAGTCTGAGTTAATCTACTCACTCAGACCCCGTCCTCCCTCTTTTTCCAAATATTGAACCCCCACCCTCCCACTCGTATGCGGGGAGAGAGCGTGGGGGTGCGCCTCGGGGGAATCCTGACGCGAAACCATAGATAAGTTAAGGTACATAGTTATATAACTCGGCCGTCTCCCCGCATTGCCTGCAAAACAAAATACACCACACCACACCGCATCACAATGACAATGAACCTCTTCTCCCTCACCGGCCGAACGGCCCTCGTAACAGGCGGCACCCGAGGCATAGGGCAAGCCATGGCCCTTGCACTGGCTGAGGCGGGTGCAAACATTGTTCTTATTCAGGTGCGCAAAGCTTTTGGTCCCTTTGACGAGCATTTCAAGATTTCTACGGCCCAAATAACGAGTGAGTGAGAACACTGACAGATCGCTGCAGAGAGACACAACCAACCAATCCACAAAACAGCAAATCGAAGCCCTAGGCCGCAAAGCAACAATCTACACAGCTGATCTCGCCTCGCAGAAAGAAATCTCTACTCTTGTATCGAGAGTCACGTCCGATGGACACGATATCGATATCCTCCTCAACTGCGCGGGGATTCAGCGCCGGCACCCGAGTCATTTGTTTCCGTTGGAGGATTGGGATGAGGTGCGTTGCTCCCATCAATTCCAGCTATACCTACCAGCGAAAACCCCAACTGATTCGGTATATGCCTAGGTCCTCCAAGTAAACCTCACAACAGTATTCACTCTCTGCCGCGACGTCGGCGCATACATGCTCTCGCGCCCCCCAAAACCATCATCCGGTTTCCGCGGAAGCATAATTAACGTCGCCTCCCTCGTCTCATTCCAAGGCGGCCTCACAGTCCCCGCCTACGCGTCAGCAAAAGGCGGCGTGGCCCAACTAACAAAGGCATTATCCAACGAATGGGCGAGCAAGGGTATAAACATCAATGCGATCGCGCCGGGGTATGTTGCTACAGATATGAATACGGCGCTGATCCAGGATAAGGATCGGGCGGAGAGTATTTTGGCTAGGATTCCGGCGGGCAGGTGGGGTGATCCGGATGATTTTAGGGGGAGCGTGGTGTTTTTGGCGAGTCGGGCCAGTGCTTATGTTTCTGGGGAGGTTTTGACTGTTGATGGGGGGTGGATGGGGCGGTAGGTGTAGGGCTACAGGTAGTTTGGGTTGAATCGGTTATGATAGCCTCGCTGGGAATGAGGATTTGGTTCTTTGTTGCTCTTGGGGAAGGAAAGCCTCGATGAGTAGAATAGGGATCCATATCTCTGCAGAAACGGTGTGGAATTCCAAAGTTGGATTTTGCAGGTCACTTAACTCTACGTGCATATATGAGAATGGCTTCTTCCCTGAAAATTTACAGCAGCGCTGCAGAGTGTGCAGTGCTGATCAAGTGAAGGCATCACTATCACTACCACTATCATTATCAACAGTATATGGTCTTTAGCTAGGTGGTAAAATGCTATGGATGTCCAGTTCAAACAAGCGACTTTAGACACAGAACAAGCTTCAATATTCCAGTTGTATGTATTCCCTATAGTAACCATGGCTACATGAATAGGGTAAGTCCATGTCACACGGGTGGGCAATAACCTGGAAGAGGTGCCTACTTACTACTTACGCATCCTACAAGATTAGGTCCCTTACCTCACCTACCCAATTGCACGATTTGAGGCACTCTTCCTTACCACAACAATAAGGGCAAAATTGAGTCTCGGCGCTTTTAACATCTAGCGCAGTAGGTAAGGTAGATGGTAAGGTTGGTATTATGTCTATGGTACTATCAACTCGGTCATTTCTTTAATTCATTGTTTTCCTCTTGCTCCTGGGATATGGATGGCCTTTACAGTGACTTGAGGTCTTTATTGGTCTTTCAGGTAGTGAGGCGAGGTCGGATACTGGTAGATATGTACTTGGTGATAAATGCGGGGAGAGAGTGGAGGTAAGTTGAATTATCTGCGCACTATCAATGGCGGTGAAAAAGTCACGGCTCAGGTGGGCACTAACGAAGGTAGGTAGGAAAGGATAAAACATGTATAAGGTGAATAGATGCCAAGCTCAAGAAGCGAGCGCCGGGCCAAAGGGGTAAAGTCTCAGGTACCGCTTTCAGGATCCGAGTGGGGATGGCCTCATGCTGGTTAGACCGAAAAATCTGGGTGGTCTATGCGGGGTATCTACATTTTCAATTAAGTAACCAGTGATTAGTTTGAAAGCCAAGTTCTTAGATCATAGTTGATATGCATAATTGGTATCGAAATTGTGCGCTATATGCGCTGAGCTAAAATGTAAGACATAGCTGAGAATGTCTGCTTGACGTCGTAGATGCTGGAGCGACGTGGCTCACGGGTAGGGTATGTACATAGGGTTCATCGGACAGTTTCCGAGATGATATTTTGAGAATGATGTATGATGGAAGATGCAACGCTGAAATCATGAATAGGAAGTGAGAGTTTGGATTCTCTCAATTCGGTAGATATCCGGTATACCATACAGGACAGCACCTGGCTATCAACTATAGGCATCCATGCAGTCTAGCAAGCTTCCATAGGACCTCGTCAAGAGGGTTCGAATAGAGTAGTGGAGAGGTGATGGGTGTCGTCTGCAGGTTACTCGTGGTGATGCCCGCTTTTCCGTGTGATAAAGTCGAAGAGGTTGCTGAGTCGGTGTCGGCGCTTTCCTTTCGTTTGACGCGAAGAATCCTGTTGCCCGTTCATTGCTCGGCTTGTCTCTTTTAAATGAGGTACGCTGGATTGCACACCGTTTGTGTCGGGCTTTACATCGTCCGCCTTTCGCTGAGACCAGGCCCTGCGCACCGAATTCTGCTGAATAGGCTTGAGCTCCGCCGGCTCATCCATAGATTGTCGCGGTGTGGGAAGCACTGAATGTCTGTTCGTTGATGAATTGCGCCTATTAGACCTTTGCATGAAGGCGGCGCCTGTGGAGTTGGAGCGCTTAGACAAACTGCCGTAGCCAGTCGATCGGTCTGTTGCTGGAGATTGAGTGGCTGAAGCGGTCCAAGTCACAATCCGTCGGTTCGGGTCCGCCGCTTGGGTATCGATACTGCTCCTCCTCGAGTGCGTGTAGTTTTCGCTTCCAGATGCTGTCGAAACAGGTTTCGATACGCTTGTCGAGCGCGAACCCTTTCCGTTGGCTGCGGCATCGGTGTAGTGGAAGTTGTGAGACCAACCTTCTCGGAACGCGACCCAAATGCTTGTAATGGTGATCAACAAACGGAGCTTCTCATCGGTTTCCATTACTTGTTGGTCCAGTGGAAAGTCCTCGGAAATGTCGCTGATGACCGACATGGCAGAGGTGGGCGACGATGGTGCGGTACTTGGTAATGAGTATTTGTCGTAAATTTCAAGGTGATTGACGGCCATTGATGCAATAACTGGGTGTCGGCGAGTAGTAGGGTCAATGACGCTAAACGTGAAGCGCCGGTTGTCTTCCGGCACGATCGATCCGGGAGGCGCGGAAAGGCGACGTTTCCTCGGACCGCGTCGCACCCATCGCATGATCATGAGCCCAGAGTCCGTGTGCGCGGCGAATTCATACGACCCATTGGGCAGAGGCGTCGCTTCCATGACAATCCCAGTGTTCAGGCAGATCTCTGCCTTTCCTTTCGCCAGCGCATCCTCTTTACACGGCTGGCAAATTGTCGCGACAACTTCGTTGTGGTCGCCTTCCTCATCCGAGCTCAGGTTCTTGTCTGCGGTGTCGCCCTGGTACATGTCGCTGGTCGTGACGATCAAGTCATTCGGGCCCAGTCCGCGCTTACCTCGCAAGATCGCAGGAACCTTTCGGGCCACTCTGGGCATAAACAATGTCGAAGGCAAGACATCGAAGACTGGAACTGGACGTGGGGTAGACGACACTTGTTGAAGCTGAAGAAGAAGCTTTGGCCGAAGCTTCAGTCGCTTATGGCGCGCATTTGTCGCAGGGTGAGCTAGTTGGTAAATAGTCTTTGGCCGTGTAACTGGCTGCTTGGGATATTTCTGATTGCTGAAGCTGTGTCGGACAGGCGACGGACCGGCGGTGGAACGCTGATCGTCGTCGCTGGAGGATATAGTCTCAATGGCGGTGACGGGCATTGAGCGACGTTGTTCATAGCGGGGCCTTTCTGGTCTTTCTGGCTCGGTGCGTTTTTCTCTGATCGAAAGACTGCGCTTCCCCCATGAAGGTAAGTTGGAGAGAGAGAAAGGGCGAGGGGAGGAGTGGCGGGAAGGCATGGAGAGCTGTGTTTCCGAGTGGGAACTGGCAAGCTCGCTGTCATGGGCGGCAGCGGCATCAGCTGTCATGCCGAGGTTGAAAAGCATTTCCAGAAATCAATGCTCGACAAGAAAAGAAAGCATCGAAGGCGATGTATCTTCGGCAACTATAGAGCGTGGTCTAGTCGTTGGAGATTGACAGTGATGTGCGCGGCCGATCTATACATAGCAAGACCCAAGCGACGATCCCGAGCAGGAGTAGGTAGGTATAGATGGCAGAGTAGACAAGGAAACAGATGGCTTATGAAGCAGTCAGTCAACGCCGCAAACACTTAATAATGCGGCCCCCACAAAGAAATGGAAGGCGGCTGACGAGAGAAGTACATGGAACAGAAGAATCAGGAGAAGAGGTGGAAAGTGGCTGACAAGAAGGTACTTTTACTGTGTCACGTCAGGCACGAGCATTTGGCGGGGAAATAAGCAAAGAAATGCAGCAGTCCAGCAGAGATTGATTGATCCGGCAAGGAAAGAAACAGGGAGTGGGAACTGGAAAGAGGGCGCTGCAGACCTTAAATTCATGTGTCACGGAGTCAATGGAAGAGACTGGGACTGGAAAAGGCAGCACTTTTTAGCCTGCACTCAAGACTCCACGCCTCAGCTTTCCTCATGTCAGATGGCGGTAGCGGTCTAAGCTTCTACCCACTGTCCGGTCGGAAATCGGCTGGATTCGCTCTGCGTTGGCCGAAGGACGGAACTTAAAGGACGGAAGCAAAAGAAAAGTAGGCTTGCAGCAGAGAGCAGCAGATTCATTGTTCCCATGGAGCTATGATCTCGGTGCGTCACCCTAAAAGCGGTTCTTTTGATACGATCTGAAGACCAGCAGCGACAGCAAATCAGCGTTGGTGTTGGCCCCCAGCACAGCACAATTAATAGAATTAGTCGCCGATCCTTCTTGGTTCGCTTCACTAATCACCACAACTGAACGCCACTTTCTTACCACTGTCCAGCTCTGACTCCTTCCTGCAGCTGAAGCCAGGTCACTACTCAGCCATATAATAAAAGACAAAAGGTCTTCCCGCCAACTCTCCTGAATCCTGTGAACGCGAAATGAGCTGACGGGCTGTTTCGTCCAGACTAGTGGACTCGGTCTGGGCTGACTGGAGTTGGCTGCAATCCGCGCGGACTCTGGAACTGCACCGGGGAACGGACAGTCGGAACTCCCGACTATCCGAACGCCTTGTTCATAACTCAACTGCTTATGTCCGGCCCCGTCCCAATTTTCTTCTCATGGCTTGGCATGACCACTCTTGGGTCTTTGAGTTAGGACTACTACTATCGGTGAACTCATGATTCATCTTGGTGGCAACGGGGCTATTATCAACCCGCTTCATCAACCCTTACTAACCTACCAAATACTAACTTGCAGAGTAGTGTTTCCTTGCACTTCCATCTATGTCGCACAATGCGAACTGGATAACTGTATAGTGTGTGCAAGACATGCACTTGTAGGTTACTGTTCGATTAAACTACGTGCTAAAAACCAGAGGATCGTAGTCCAACACCAACCCAGGAGTATTGCTAACTCCGATAGAAAACTCCGTCTCACCATTCAGTAGTTGACTGTCAGAATTTTGCGGTGGACCTCTTGAATATCGTCCGCTGTCCGCATGAAGGAAACAGTCACGTGTGGAACGGGATTGTGAGCGTTGGCAGGGCGTTGGCTGTGGACTCTGGAGTCGCAGGGCATCCCTGGTTCCGTATCCGAGGGGTCGTAGGGCTGAACAGTCATGCTCAACCTGTCTAAACTTCAAAGTTCCACATTGACATTATTCTTGTTTGGTGCAGGCAGCAATTATTCCATACTTGCCCCTCTGCAAGTGACGCCCAGATTAATACATGCAACCGGATTATTGCCATTTGATGAATGATGAAATCATGATCATAGCCAATTCCCTGCCCTGGTAATCCCTGGGAGCTATCCGAAGCTAGTACATTTGTGCATGTGCGATGAGTAAGCGGCGCTTCTTATGCTTCACTTCCGAGAGGTCCGGAGAATCCAGAGAGAGTTCGGTCGATCAACTGCCTAGGCCCATGTTTCTCTCCCAGCCTTCTTCCATACTTCGGTCATTTGAGGGTCCTTTCGGTCTTGATTTTCATTCGTCAATATCACTTCAATTCGACTTTCAACTGTTCATCCCGCATTCTCCCTTCAGGTCTTGTAACTTCCGATCCCCGAGACTCATGCCACGCGTTTCGTAGCACCCCATCATGAGCACAGCTTCCTCTTCAAAGCAAACAGCTTCTCGACTACCGCGTCTTCTTGATCCGCATCAACCCGTCAAAAGCTTGTCAATTGCTTTTTGGCTTTGGAAGGCTGTCGTCTTTGTTGCTGTCATCGGTTGCCCTGGCCTTGGCTATGACACCTCCTCCAGCCTTCTTCCCTTTCAGGGCAACAGCTCGACCGATGTCATCTCCCCCGCCGAGAATGGTCATTCATCTATTTCGATCCCGCTAAAATTCGTCCGTTGGGACTCGATATATTTTGCCCATATTGCACAGATCGGCTATGTCTTTGAGCAGGAGTGGGCATTCAGCTATGCCTATGGCTATATTGTCAACACCTTGGCTTCCTGTATAACCCGCCATTTTTAAAACTCCAAGCACCGTTGCCATGCTAACACACCGCAGTTTCATCGTTTTCAAATAACTCAAGTGGAGTAGATGGTTTCGCCGTCGCAGCCGTAGCGCTCTCCCATGTAGCCCACTATCTCTCCGTTTTAGCCCTGTACCGGCTCACTATCAATGTCTTCGGCCATGATACTGAGAGAAGGCGCCTCGCTTCTTTCCTATCAGCCGCTCTACATATTATCTGCCCGGCTGGAACTTTTCTTTCTGCGCCGTATGGAGAGTCTCTCTTCTCGTTCCTCAACATCACGGGGTACTACATCTACTCCTCGTCCAAAGTCGATCTCACTACCAGGAAACAACCCTTGAGCCATGTGAAACTGCTGCTGTCAGCATGCTTCTTCGCGGTGGCCACAGCTATTCGCAGTAATGGTGTGCTTAGTGGGATTCTACTAGCATATGATGCTCTTCAGCAAGCCTACGGTATCGTCACTCGGCGGTCTTTTGGGGCCGCCAGCCTTCGCCTGTGCGTCGTTGTTCTCAGCGGTTGTACAGTTGCTCTTGGGCTCGTCGTGCCCCAGTACTTGGCATATACCACGTACTGTATGAACGAGAATATCTCCCGACCCTGGTGCCAGTCACTTATTCCTAGCATCTATGGCTGGGTTCAATCTCATTACTGGTAGGTAATCTGTCTTTCCTATGCTAAGCAGATATTAACTTCCACAGGGGTGTGGGCTTTCTGCGATACTGGACAGTATCGAACATTCCACTCTTCCTACTTGCTTTGCCCATGATGGGTGTCCTATTTCTTTCTTCCTTCTGGGCCGTCGGCGCAGATATTTCATTTTCATCCTCTCAGCCAACCACCAAGACCAGTCCCGCGCTGGCAGCTGGTCCTGCCGCGTCTTTACTTACACGGCTCGCTATAGCTCAGTTTGTCCTCACGGCGATGGCTCTGACCAGCTACCACGTTCAAATCATAAACAGGATCTCGTCAGGGTATCCGTTGTGGTACTGGTACCTCACTAGCCTAGCACTTGGAAGCTCGGACCGTTCGCTGGCTAGGTTGAAGCTGAGTTCGCCGTTCATGGTGCTTGTGCAAACCATGGTGATCTATGCACTTGTCCAAAGTGTTCTGTTTGGCTCGTTCCTACCGCCAGCTTGAGGAATCTACCAGAATACTTTTGATTTTTAATATCTCGCTCATATACTGCGCTTAGATCAATATATGTTTTGCGTATGAGAATCACGAACATGTTCTTGTAATTAGAGAAGCTTGACGTAGATCGCCATAGGCGATCGTATGGAAGAACGCAGATGACTTCAGTAGGGCAGCTTGTCCTACCCAAAACTTGTAAATGTCAATGAGAGCCTGTTTGAATGGATGTATCTTTTATATTTGACACGAAGTTTGTTGCTCAGTTCAATACCTATGGGCTGAACATACCCGTCGCATTGCATGCCTGGACCTCAAATGTATATAACTGTACAGTCCTCTGTACATTGTATATCCATTACCCAGTGAACACCGACTTCGTTGTTACTCCGAACTATCCCTCGATCGGCATCGACTTCGCCTTTGCTTTCATCCTAGCTCGCGCCCCAGATGATGGGCGACAACATGTGGCAAAGGTGGAGGGTCGGATGCTCCGCAACGCATCAAGACCTGAAGAGTCCAAGACAGGAGGGGGTGGCGAATGATCACCTAGTGTTCCAGCAAATCATTCGAGAAATCCATTACTTCATAGTCAAGTAATGTAAGTGAGATTGTACTCTCCAGAGAACACGTGTGTAAGCTATTCATAAAAAGATAAAACGCTCGTGGTGAGAATCGACCTCGCGAGCTGGAGATAACGGTCGGTAGGTGGTGGGGCGCCCCGGCCAAATTAGGCTGCGAGCTTCGTTAACGTATTCGGTAAGCAAGCGGGCCATGTAAGCGAGCGGGCCACCTCACGCGTTTTGGCCGCGATTGGAATACTCACCAAATTCAACCATTAACCATGCCACGAAAAGCGCGTACCAGACCAAGGGATTCAGTTGAGAAGGAAGGTTGAATCCTACTTGCAATATCTGCTATGGAAAAGAAAGAATTACACAGTACTCGTGAAGCTGCACGCGTATATAATGTTTCGCGTACGACACTTGAGCGGCGCTTGGATGGAATCACTTCTCGTGATACCACACGCGCCAACTCCCATAAACTGACTTAAAATAAAGAAGAATCACTTGTACAATGGATTCTCTCTCAAGATTAGCGTGGAGCAGCTCCGCG